>NC_140177.1:127563805-127798796 GCF_963971535.1 Notolepis coatsorum
CTCTGTTCCTTTAAGCCTACTCGCTCTGTTCCTTTAGTTTTCTGTTAATCAATTGCATTCTCCTCACTTCACTAGCCCCCACCCTCGCGTTCGTTTGCTCTTCAGCAGCCACACCCTTGGACTACCTGTCATTATGTGTTTGATTGGTCTGGTGCCGAACACACACTTCTAGTTCAAGTATCAATTACCTTCACGCACCTGATGTTTATCCTAATTAGTTCCCCTGTGGGCTTTAAGTACCTCGCTCTTCCCCTCTGTCCCTTGTCGGGTCGTTCCGTATCATATCTCTATCACCTAACTCCTTCGGGAGGTTCTCTGTCTGTTATGCTGTTTTCATCTCCGGCGTGAGATGCGCTCTAGCCTTCGCCTCCTGTCGCCGTTTGCCTGGAAGGAGACACTGGACTGCGCTCTCTAAACTTCCACGGGAGGTATTCCAGTGTTCCACTTCAGACCTCCGCGCAGCAGACGTCCAGACGCGCATCCAGACCTCCGCGCCAGATGCACTCAAGCCTTCGCCACCTGTCGCCGTTTGCCTGGAAGGAGACACCGCACTGCGCTCTCTAAACCTCTACGGGAGGTATTCCGGTGTTCCACTCCAGACCTCCGCGCAGCAGATGCGCTCTCCGTACCGGCGCGTACTCAAAGCAGACGCGCACCATCCAGACCTCCGGGCCTGGCGCGCTCTTCCGCGCAGACGCGCTCTTCACTCCAGACGCGCATTCAGACGCACTCCAGATGCGTCCTCCGTACCGGCGCGTACTCCAAGCAGACGCGCACCACTCAGACCTCCGCGCCAGATGCGCCCTCCGTACCGGCGCGTACTCCAAGCAGTCGCGCACCACTCAGACCTCCGCGCCAGATGCGCCCTCCGTACCGGCGCGTACTCAAGCAGTCGCGCACCACTCAGACCTCCGCTTGGACAACCCGTTCCCCGTGGCTACGCGCTCGCCCTGTTTGATCCCGCTCTCTTTACGCACAGCGCCTGGGTGAGTTTTGGCAAGTCTGTCTTTTACCCTATTCGTTTTTCGTGTGTTTAATACACTGAAGAGATCCTGCTTTTTGTCTGACTGTCACTCTCCCTGTGCCTGCTTTTTTGGATTGTTCATTGGGATAATATTTGCCTTAACACCGCTCACTGTGTGTATTCACACCGAAGATATTATCACTTGGATTAGTATTGGGACTTCGCTCACTGTGTGTTTTCACACCGAAGACACTGTCACTTGGATTATTATTGGGACTTCGCTCACAGTGTTTATTTGCACCGAAGATTCTATCACATGGATTTGTGTTTGGGACGTTACTCACAGTGTGTATTTACACCGAAGATTCAGTCACTTGGATTACTCTGTTTTGGGACAAGTCACTTCTCCTGTCACCTGCTCTGTTCCCAACTGTACTCTGAGCTAACCCGCTCCCTCTCTCCCTCTCGGTCCCGTTTACCACCTCGGAGAGAGCTGCCGAGAGGAATCTGCAGAGCGGCTCTGACGTCACCGTCTGCTTCCCCAGACGAACCATCCCGGGAGAAGCTGCAGAGCAGCAACATTCATTAATGCTTGTATCCCAGGCTTTGTCTGTTTTCCCCTCTCTAGTCCTCCTAGTCCTCCCTGTCCCCAGCCCGCCTCCGCGGGCCTCTGTCCCTGTTTCCCCACCCTAGTCATCCTAGTCCTCCCTGTCTAGTCCTCCTAGTCCTCCCTGTCCCCAGCCCGCCTCCGCGGGCCTCTGTCCCTGTTTCCCCACTCTAGTCCTCCTAGCCCTCCCTGTCCCCAGCCCGCCTCCGCGGGCCTCTGTCCCTGTTTTCCCCTCCTAGTCCTCCTAGTCATCCCTGTCCAGTCCTCCTAGTCCTCCCTGTTCCTGCCCTTGTCCCTTGCCCTGTTCCTGTTTCCCTTAGCCTTCCCCTTAGCCAGCTCGCCTCTTAAAGGCACTGTGCCTTTTTCCCATTTCTTGTTTTCCAGTAATTTGTGTTCTCTCTTAAAGGGACAGTGCCGTTTTCTCTGTGTTTCAATAAATGCCCAGTTCTTGGCTTACTCTCATACCTGTCTTGTGTTGTGCGATTGGGGTCGGTTACAAACCATAACAATAGCAGTTATTTCTATTGTAATTGCTGCTTCCTCAATTGGGCAGTTTGAGTTTATTTTGACATCATTGTATATTTTTGCCAGACTTTTAGAATGGATTAGTCTAACACCCCACTAGGAGGGAGTGTGGGTAGGGGTCGAGGCGTTTTGAATGTGCCTGCAGCTTTGCAATTTGAAAGTCCTCCTCCTTTTCGGCCAGGTGTTGTTGATGTGGAGAATAGTAGAGGTTCCACAGAGGCTCCTTTAGTCAGTGGGAGCGGGGTTCCTCCTCACAGTCCTTATGTAGATAGCATGCATGGAGTCCCGGCCGTTAGTACGTCCACGCCGGGCTCTGCTACACCTAGTGCTGATTTCGTGAGTCAGATGGGGGAGGTGATTCAACAGGTCAGTCGCCAACTAGCACATGATATTCTCACTCAGCTTAGTCCACCTGTTAGCACTGCACCTCCCACTTCCACGCCTGCACAGACTGATTCTAATTCATCTAGCTCACGAGTACTTGACCTGTCCCAGGTCCAGCTAGTGTCCCACAGAAAAATGAGAGATCCCCCTAGCTTCAGAGGGGATGGGTCTGATAACGTTTCAGTGGGTGAGTGGGAGGACCTAATGAGAGATTTCATCAAGAGGGGGAATTTGAGGACTGAAGAGCAGGCAGATGAAATTCTCATTCATCTCAGGGGCAGGGCTAGAGATGTGGTCAGGTTTGGCACAAGAAACAGTGACATTGATACTACCCGCAACCCTGAGGCTATATATGGCCTCCTTCGCAGACATTTTGACACAGTCCCGTGCTCGCGTCTTCCACTGGCAGACTTTTACACGACTTTACCAGAAAGAGATGAGGATGCCTTTGACTACTGGCTCAGACTTAATCGTGCAGTGGACCTCGCCATTGCGCGCTTGAAGGAGCAGAATAAGTCACTGGATTGCCCGAGCACAGAGGTGGCACGTATGTTCATAAGAAACTGCCCCTCCAAAGAACTCGCCATGACATTCAGGTCAAAGACGATTGACAAATGGCCAGCGCATGAGGTCCAAGACATACTGAATGAATACCATTGTGAGATGAGTTTGAGGGCTGCGGCGAATAGAGGGCCAAAAGAGAAGGTGACAGTGAACACAATGGATATTTCACAGGCCGCGGCACTGCCTCCTGAGGGCCAGGACTTGTCACAGGCAAAGAGTACTGAGTCCTCTGCTCTTGAACGTGTCATTAGCATGCTCGAGAAGGTTTTGCTGCAGAGACCCGCTGCTACTACTGCAACACGGTTCAGTTCAAACAGGCAGACCAGGCCACAGCAGCCCAGGATTGATGGTTTTCATGACATGCCTTGTACTGTCTGCCGCAATACTGCTCACTCAGCCTTCACTCACTGCCGTGACAACAGACTTTGCTTCCAGTGTCACGCACCTGATCACTCCAGACGTGACTGCCCCAATGGGAGGAGACCTGCCTCCCATCAACAGTCGGAAAACTAGTAGATCTGCACCTGGGGGAGGATGGTGCAGATCATGGTGGTGACACTCCCGGCTGTGACATTGTTGATTTGGAGACTGAGTATAGTTCACTTTGCTCTGCTGTGCCTTCTGGCAAGACAGTGGTGTTTCAGGGGATACACAAACTTCAGCCAGTTGATAGTCTGTTTTATACAGACGTGTCTATGGCGGGCAGAGTCCAGATGAAGGCCATGATAGACAGTGGATCTATGGCATGCTCTCTGAGTGAGGCTGCAGAGGCCCGCCTCTTGCTACACAACCCTGACATCAGGAAATATCCCGCTGATGATATCATTGTGGTTGGCGCAGGCGGGCATCATGTCACACCAAAGGCAGTGTATGAGTCGGAGGTCACTGTGTTTGGCTGCGAGCTGCTTGTCCCAATGCTAGTGATCCCTGGGCAGACAGATGACTTGATACTGGGTAGCAATGCTATAAAGAGACTTTTACAGCTGATGAAGAGCACAGAGAGTTACTGGAGGATCATGTCTGAACCAGGTGGTGCCATGGATGATGACTGTCGGCGGTTCTTGTCTCTCCTCTCTAATTCGGAGAGGTGGAAGGGAGAGTCTGTCCCTGACAAAGTTGGCACAGTCAAGCTGAACAAATGTGTTACACTACAGCCACAGTGTGAACACCTGCTTTGGGGAAAGTTGCCAGAGTCAGCTGGCATATCAACAGGCAGCACAGTGATTGTTGAACCGACCCAGTC
The DNA here is from genome assembly GCF_963971535.1 of Notolepis coatsorum. Taxonomy (NCBI): domain Eukaryota; kingdom Metazoa; phylum Chordata; class Actinopteri; order Aulopiformes; family Paralepididae; genus Notolepis; species Notolepis coatsorum. Next base: position 127,568,093 of record NC_140177.1, read on the forward strand.
AAGATCCAGGCCCAGAAATATCATGGTTGGACGAGTCATCACACCATTATGGGGCGACAGGTGGGTCCCTCTCAAACTGATTAACCCCACCAATAAGATAGTTGTGCTAAAGAGAAATACGAAAGTTGCAGATGTCTTTCCCTGCATTGCAGTTGAGGATCTGTCTCCGCCTGAGGGCATAAAGATTAACACACAGCGTGTCACATGTAATTCTGAAGAGCCAAGGTCCAGAGAGGAGATGGAAAGAGCAAAGGAGAAGCTGGGGTTACATGACCTAAATCTTGAAGCCTGTGAGGTGTCTGATGAGTGGAGAGACAGACTTCTGCAACTCGTCGAGAAATACGAGTCGATCTTCTCAAGACACAAGTTGGACTGTGGAGAGGCGACAGATGTCATCCATAAGATACACCTTATCGACGAGAAGCCATTCCGCTTGCCCTACCGGCGAGTACCACCGAACCACTATGAGAAGCTGAGAACTGCTCTGAATGAGATGGAAGAGAGAGGCATCATCCGGAAGTCGTACAGTGAGTACGCATCACCCCTAGTTCTGGTATGGAAAAAGAATGGTGACCTGCGCATTTGCACCGACTTTCGGTGGCTCAACGCGAGAACTGTGAGGGACGCCCATCCGCTACCTCACCAGAATGATGTCCTCGCTGCGCTTGGGGGGAATGTGTTTTTCTCGACTATGGATCTGACATCTGGCTTTTATAATGTGCCGCTGTACGAGGAGCATAAGAGATACACAGCTTTTTCGTCACCATTTGGCCTCCATGAATACAACAGGCTACCCCAAGGACTGTCAAACAGCCCTGCAACATTCATGCGGATGATGTTGTCTATCTTTGGAGATGAACATTTTACCAGCCTGCTCTGTTACCTGGATGACCTGATGGTTTTTGCCCCCACTGAACAGCTAGCCCTCGAGCGCCTGGAGATGGTGTTTTCACGCCTCAAGAACCACAATCTCAAGCTAGCACCCAAGAAATGTCACTTTCTGAGAACGACAGTCAAGTTTCTTGGACATATTATCTGTGAGAATGGGGTGAAGACGGACCCTGAGAAGGTTGAGGCAATAAACGATGTTCAAGAAGTTCACTTGATGGAGAGCGATGGTGTCACCCCTTCTCAGAAAAAGCTGCGGTCTTTCCTGGGCATGGTGCTATATTATCAACACTTCATTGAAGGTTGCTCCGCAAAGGCCAGACCCCTCTTCAAGCTGCTCTCCGGACAGAGACCTCAACATAAAGCCAAGGTGGGACGGAAGCCCAAGAAAAAATCCCCTCTCCCTCTGAAGCTCTCACCAAGCGACTGGGGCCCTGCATGTAAGGGTGCATTCGAGACCCTGAAGCGCGACCTAGCCCACAGCGTCACCTTAGCCCACCCTGACTTCAATGAGCCATTCATCCTTGCTGTTGATGCTTCATTTGATGGGATTGGAGCCGTTCTCTCCCAAATACCACCTGGTGAGAAAATTGCAAGGCCAGTCGCCTTTGCTAGTAAGACGCTGTCTCCATCTCAGATGAATTATCCAGCTCACAGACTGGAATTTCTGGCATTAAAGTGGGCAGTTTGTGAGAAGTTTAGCCATTGGCTAAAGGGAAGGCGCTTCACTGCGTGGTCCGACAACAACCCTCTTACTTACATCCTAACAAAGCCGCGTCTGGATGCATGCAAGCAACGATGGGTCGCCAAGCTCGCTGCGTATGACTTTGACCTGAAGTATGTCCCAGGGACCAAGAACATCGTTGCTGATGCTCTGAGCCATTCGTTAAGTCATGCGTGAGTCACCGCCTTGTTAAGGAGCCTTACATTGCGCTGCTGGATGAGGTCAATGGTGTGGTCAAGGGTGTTGTGCAGGATGGTTTTCGGCTTTCTAACAATTGCCAAGCCATCCAGGTGGTAGGCGAGGGAGTGTCAGATGATGGTGCTGCTCAAGACGAGGAGGACTCACGACTCGGAAGAGGCTCCATCGGTTCGGAGGAGGTCTCTGCAGTTCTGTCGGCTCATCGTAGCGGTGGAGTGTCCATGCTGCCCGGGGCTAACCCATCATCTCTCCAGCTGCCTGAAGAGGACCCGTCCATCGTTATCCCTCAAAGCCGCATCAGGAGTCTCCAGGAGCAAGATACGACAATCAGCAGGGCTCTATACTATGTGCAACGGCATAGGAAGCCTACCAGGCGTGAGAGGATGTCTGAGCCGGCCTGTGTCACTAAACTTCTTAAAAACTGGGAGAAGCTGAAGGTGCGTGATGGAATATTGCACAGGCTGAAGAGGGACCGCAAGCTTGATAAGAAGCTCTTTCAATTCATCGTGCCTGACAATCTTAAGCGGCAAGTTCTCCAGGGTGTCCATGATGCAGCCGGTCACCAGGGCCAGTCAAGAACACTCTCCCTTGCCAGGGAAAGATTTTTCTGGATTGGGATGGAGAAAGACGTGATAAACTATGTGAAGCATTGTGAAAGGTGTATCCTTGGGAAGACACCCGAGCCAGAAGCCCGTGCACCCCTTGAGAATATTCGGACGTCCGCCCCGATGGAACTGGTGTGCATTGACTTCTGGTCTGCAGAGTTGAGCGACAAAAGAACAGTTGATGTCTTGGTCGTGACGGACCATTTTTCTAAGATGGCACACGCCTTTCCCTGTCAGAACCAGTCCGCTAAACAAGTTGCCCGTCGGTTGTGGAACGACTTCTTCTGCATCTACGGCTTCCCCAGGAGAATCCACTCAGATCAAGGGGCCAATTTTGAAAGCAGGCTTATAAAGGAACTTCTGGAGATGGCTGGAGTGGATAAGTCACATACCACCCCGTACCATCCCATGGGAAATGGGATCACAGAACGCTTCAACAGGACCTTGGGGAACATGATAAGAGCACTTTCCCCAAAGGAAAAGTCTAGATGGCCTCAGATGCTGCGGATGTTAACATTCAGCTATAACTGCACGGTGCACGAGACAACCGGCTTCGCCCCGTTCTACTTGATGTTCGGGCGAGTCCCGCGGCTGCCCATCGACATTATGTTCCAGCATGTACTGAATGACGAGACCGTTGTCAGCCACCACGAATTTGTCACCCAGATGAAACGAGACTTGAGTGAGGCTGCACGGATTGCCCAGAGACAGAGCCATGACGAGCAGGCACGGCACGCAAGGCTTTACAATCGTAAGGTTCAGGATCAGAGACGCTCAAACTGGCAGAGAGAAGGTGGTGCACAGAAATCTCGTCCTCCCAGTTAGTTTCCTTCCCTTGGACGAAGACATTACTCTGAACCTTCCTGGGGACACAGATCTCAGTGATGCAGCATGCAAGAGTATTCAGGTCTCAGTGGTGGAGAATAATATGGAGGATTCCGATGTCAGGACCATGGACTGGCTCATGCGCAGCCCTGACGTGGATCCCGATGATGAGGATGGCCCATCGAGTCGGGCGAGCAGTATCTCTCAATCAGATGGCATCCTGGCCAATGCCACTGATAGCTCTGTTCACCACCACGTGATAAAGGAAGGCATTAACACCAGCCCAGGCCTGGACAGTACTGCCCACTTACCTGACATAGACCCAAGCAATGCAGCCCACTCACCAGTCCTAGGCCCGCACAGGGGGGCGCTCCTAGTTGACACAGACTCCATCTCTTGTAGTGACTCCCTGCATACGGTTGATGTTCAGCTTGAACAAGCAGTTGACACAGACTCCATCTCTTGTAGTGACTCCCTGCATACGGTTGAGGTTCAGCTTGAGCAAGTAGTTTGCACAGACTCCATCTCTTGTAGTGACTCCCTGCATACGGTTGAGGTTCAGCTTGAGCAAGTAGTTTGCACACAACCACAAGATAGTTACGCTGGTTCAGTTGTTACACGGTTTGGGAGACGGGTCAGACCTCCTATGAGGCTGATTTGTGAGATGTTAGGACAGCGGGTTGGGGATACTCTAGCTGTTATTGATCCCGGTATGTCTCCCTTACACGTGTTTTGCCGGTCTAGATGACAGAGGGTTTTATTTTTATTTTTATTTTATTTCATTCATTTCTTGATTTTGATTTCATCCTGGATAATGGTCAAGCAATGGTTCAAGATCCATGTGCCTTTGTCTAGTTTGATATGGGATTAATGGCGCTGAGGGAAGAGGGTGAATAACTATATATGTAGTAAGAGCAAGAGTTATGTAGGTATTGGAGGTGTAAATGGCATCTCTGTTTTGTCTGCGATAAGTATGGGGTCTGGTACCACCCTATTCTTACGCACTTCCTTTGGAAGGGTTTCAAATTGACATTGTTGTACATCAGTGCTCTAGTTTCTCTTTTTGAGAGGCTTTTTGCTTCCCCCTATCTCCCTCTGCCATTCTTGTTTTGTGACGTTCTGGAGTATTCCCAAATTAAGCAGAATTTAAGGGGGTGTATGTAACGGTTTGAAGAATGATCAGCTGTTTTAGTTTACCGTTTTTAGTTTATTGTAAATTCTGAATGATTTGGGATAACCTACTATTGTAAATAGGTCTTTTATTTTGAAATCGTCACTTCAAGAGGAAGTGACGTATTTGCTGCGCGACGTATGGTATCTGGCTTTACATGCTGCTTCCACCTCAGTCTAGCCGTGAATGATAAGAGGTGAGCAGCTATCCGTGTACCTTGATGTTATATCCCTGGTTTAAGCCGATAATGTTGTAAATAGGTTTCCTGTGAGGTTTTTGTCCGCTGCTCACCTACTCGCTCTGTTCCTTTAAGATTTCGGTTAATTAATTGCATTCTCCTCTCCACACGCTTCTTCCTGTAGATGCCGTTTGATTGGTGCTCCCCCAACCACACGCTTCTGGAGCAATGGCCAATCTCATCCCGCAGCTGTCACAGCTTGTCATTAAGCATTCCTTTTGCTTTATATACCCTGATTCCCAATTTAGTGTTGTTGGATCGTTCTGATATATTCTCTGCATTTGCCGTTACCTTCCGTTCGCTGCTTTTCCCTGTGCTTTGCCTCCCAGGACTCTCGAGGAGTATTCCGTTTGGAGAACCTGTTTTCCCCGTTACGAAGCGCTCGCCCTGTATGATCTGCTCGCTTCACGCACAGCGCTCTGGTGAGTTTTTGCAAGACAGTCTTTGGACTCAATCATTTTTCGTGTGTGTAAACACTGAAGAGATCCTGTTTTTCGTTCAGACTGTCTCTCACCCTTTTTGCCTGTTTTGGATATTCATTGGGATTCATTATTGTTTGGACATTGCTCACTGTGTGTCTCACACCGAAGATTCTGTCACTTGGATTTATTGTTTGGACATTGCTCACTGTGTGTTTCACACCGAAGATTCTGTCACTTGGATTATCTGCTTGGACAAGTCACTTCACCTGTCACCTGTCAGTTTCCAACTGTTCACTGAGCTAACCCGCTCTTTCTCTCTCTCTCTGTTCCGCTACCACCCCGGAGTTCATGCTGAGAGGATTCTGCAGAGCGGCTCTGACGTCACGGACAGATTCCTCAAACGTAACCCCCCCGGGAGAAGCTGCAGAGCAGCAAATATTCCTCACATGCTTGTTTCCCAGTTTGTTTCTGTTCTCCACCAAGTTCTTTCTGTTACTCTGTAAAATAAACAAGCCCTAGATTTAGGCTAACTCTGAAACTACTCTCTCTGTGCCGTTTGCGTTTGGGGTCGGTGTCAAACCATAACATTACGATCCAACCAATATGACGACCCCAGCCGACACAGAGAGAGTCAGAACAGCACTAGCTGGCCAGATCGAGTTAACCAAGGATCACAGTCTCCAACTAGACAGGGCTGCGGCTGCTGTACAGGAACTCAGGGAGCAGGTCCAGCCTATTCAAGGGTCCCTGGCTGCTCTGGCAGGACAACAATCAAGTATTCTCCTCCATCTACACACGCTGAGCGACACCGTTAACGCCTTGCTTGTATCCCCACTTCCTTCAGGAACATTGGCAGGAGCATCCCCCGCAGCCCTGGCAGGCCCCGCGCTTCCCAATCCCACACCTCGGGAGCCCCGTCTCTCCGAACCACGGCTGTTCGACGGCAACTTCGAGGATTGTGCCACATTCATCATGCAGTGTGAGTTGGTTTTTCGTCATCAACCCAGTCGTTTCACTTCAAGAGGAGCCCAAGTGGCCTATATGACTAACTTGCTCTCAGGCCGGGCAGCCCAGTGGGTCACTTCCTCCTGGGCAATGGAGGCAGACTTCTGTTTCTCCTATCCAGACTTCGTGGCTGAGCTCCGCAGGGTGTTCCACCATCCAGCCCGTGGTCTGGACCCTGGAGCCCGGTTGGGTACCTTCCGGCAGGGCAGCGGCGGGGTAACCGACTACGTGCTGGAGTTCAGACTGGTGGCGGTGGAGAGCGGTTGGAACGACCAAGCACTTCGCCTTACCTTCATGAGGGGGCTCAGTGACGCAGTCAGGGACCAGCTCGCGAGCCGGGAGGAACCTGATTCCCTCGAGGACCTGTTCAGCCTCGCCATTCGCATCGACGGACGTCTCCAGGAGAGAAGACGTGAGAGGACCCGACAGGGACCTCCTGAGGGACTCCGGACCCCCCGTACTCGTGACGTTACTGCTGGTCGCCCTGCCCCCAACACGACTGGTGGTAGCTTCCCCTCCCGTTCGGTTCCAGAGGAGGAACCCATGCAGCTGGGACGTTCTCATCTGAGCCAGGCTGAACGTGAGGCGAGGTTCAGGTCCGGTCTCTGCCTCTACTGCGGTCGGGAGGGACACCGAATCGCCAACTGCCCCACCCGGCCAAAAGACCAGGCTCGCCGAGACCCCGGGAGATCCTGGTGAGCCGTTTTTCTCATTCCCAGAGCCGTGCACCACCTGGCCATCTGATGAGCGTCACCCTGGCCTGGGGGGACCAACGGGCCACGGTGGAGGCACTCATTGACTCGGGGGCAGACAAGAGTTTCCTCGACTTCGAGTTTGCTACCCGGGCCAACATTCCACTTGAGGACTTAGTGAGGCCTTTGGAGATATTCGCATTGGACCAACACCGCCTGGCCGACATCTCTCAACGCACCTGCCCTGTCATGCTGACCATCGCTGGAAACCACGTTGAGAGACTCCAGTTCCTTATCACCAGATCCCCTCTTGTCCCGGTAGTCCTGGGTCGGCCCTGGCTCGCGCTGCACGAGCCCCACATCGCCTGGTCCTCCGGTACCATCAAGGGCTGGAGCTCCTCCTGTCACGCCCAGTGTCTACAGGCGGCGTCCTGTCCCCCGCCCCGGAGGTCCGTTGGTGAGCCGCCTCCAGACTTTTCGACCATACCCCCCGAGTACCACGACCTCATGGAGGTTTTCAGTAAGTCCAGGGCTCAGGCCCTTCCACCCCACCGTCCTTACGACTGTGCCATCGACCTCCGCCAAGGGGCTCCCCTTCCCGGCAGCCGCCTCTACAGTCTGACCGTTCCGGAGAAGGCGGCGATGGATCAATACATCTCTGAGTCCTTGGAAGCAGGACTCATTCGGCCTTCCTCCTCCCCGGTGGCGGTCGGTTTCTTCTTTGTTGGGAAGAAGGACGGGGACCTTCGACCTTGCATCGACTATCGCCAGCTCAACGAGATCACCATCAAGAACAAGTACCCTCTTCCTCTCATGAACTCCACCTTCGAGCCTCTCACCCAGGCTACCGTCTTTACCAAGCTGGACCTCCGGAGTGCCTACCATCTAGTCCGTATCCGTGAGGGCGATGAATGGAAGACTGCCTTCAAGACCCCCAGGGGCCACTACGAGTACCTGGTGATGCCGTTCGGCCTTACCAACGCCCCGGCGGTATTCCAGGCGCTCATGAACGATGTCCTTCGTGACATGCTGGAGGAGTTTGTGGTGGTGTACCTGGACGACATCCTCATCTTCTCCAAGACCCTCGAGGAGCACATCCAGCATGTCCGCCGTGTGCTGGAGTGCCTCCTCCACAATCGGCTCTTCGTCAAGGCGGAGAAGTGCCGATTCCACTCCGACTCCGTCGACTACCTGGGCTTCATCGTGGAGAAGGGCTTGACCCGAGCGGATCCTCGCAAGATCCAAGCAGTGGAGGAATGGCTTGAACCCACCTCTCGGAAGGAGTTACAGAGTTTCCTCGGGTTCGCCAACTTCTACCGAAGGTTCATCCGGAACTACAGTCAAGTGGCGGAACCACTTACCAAACTGACCTCTCCCGCCCTGCCGTTCGACTGGTCCCCAGCGGCGTGTGCTGCGTTCCGCTCCCTCAAGAAGAGGTTCACTTCCGCCCCGATCTTGCTCCACCCTGACCCCAAGAGACAGTTCATCGTTGAGGTGGACGCCTCGGATACTGGACTGGGGGCTGTCTTATCCCAGCGTTCGGCAACGGACCAGAAGGTACATCCGTGCGCCTTCTACTCGCGTCGGTTCCTCCCTGCCGAGAGGAACTACGACATCGGCAATCGGGAGCTGCTGGCGGTCGTGGCTGCCTTGGAGGAGTGGCGTCATTGGCTTGAGGGGGCCGAGGAGCCATTTACCATCTGGACAGACCACAAGAACCTGATGTACATCCGTGCTTCCAAGCGCCTCAACGGTCGGCAGGCAAGATGGGCCAGCTTCCTCAGTCGGTTCGACTTCTCGCTGACTTTTCGTCCTGGTTCCCGCAACACGAAGGCCGACTCCCTGTCCCGGTTGCACTCCAAGGGGGCTCCACCCACTGAGGACCCGACTCCCATCCTCCCGGAGGCCAGGGTGGTAGGAGTCGTCACCTTGGGCATCGAGGGGGTGGTAAGGCGTGCCCTACGCTTCCATCGCGCTCCAAGCAACGTACCGATTCATCGTCTCTTCGTCCCCGACTCAGTCCGGTCCCGGGTCCTCCAGTGGGGCCATACCAGCCGGTTCGCCTGCCACCCAGGCGTTCATCGCACGTTCTCCTTCCTGGCTCGACGATTCTGGTGGCCCACCATGAGGAACGACGTCAAGGAGTTTGTATTGGCCTGCGCGGTCTGCGCCCGCAGCAAGGCCTCCCACCAGGCACCCTCCGGGCTGTTACAGCCACTTCCCGTTCCGAGCCGTCCTTGGTCACATGTGGCGCTGGACTTCGTCACAGGTCTTCCCTCCTCCCAGGGGAACACTTGCCTTCTGACCGTGGTGGATCGGTTCAGCAAGGGGGTTCACCTCGTGACCCTTTCCAAGCTTCCCTCGGCGGCCGAGACAGCGGACCTCCTGACTCACCACGTGTTCCGCCTTCATGGTTTTCCCCAGGACATCGTCTCTGACCGGGGGCCCCAGTTCACCTCCCAGGTATGGCAGGCTTTTTGCAAGGGATTGGGGGCGACGGTCAGTCTTTCCTCTGGTTATCATCCCCAGACTAACGGACAAACGGAGAGGATGAACCAGAGCGTGGAGTCTGCTCTTCGGTGTGTGGCAGCCGAGAGACCAGCTTCCTGGAGCCGTTTCCTTCCCTGGGTCGAGTACTCCATCAACTCCATGGTCAGTTCCGCCACCGGCCTCTCACCTTTTGAGGTATCCCTGGGCTACCAACCCCCTCTTTTCCCTGCACAGGAGACGGAGGTGGCAGTTCCCTCCGTGCAGGACCACCTCGACCGCTGCCGACGGGTCTGGGAGATCACCAGGACCGCGCTGCTCCGGACATCTGAGCGCGCCTGTCGTGGGGCTGACCGGCGCCGGGTTCCTGCGCCGACGTACCACCCTGGGCAGAGGGTGTGGCTTTCCGCGAGGGACCTCCCGCTTCGGTCCTCGGCCAAGAAACTTAACCCCCGGTTCGTCGGACCTTTCGAGGTTCTGAAGGTACTCAGTCCGGCGGCACTGCGTCTAAGACTTCCTGCGTCCATGCACATTCACCCCGTTTTCCATGTGTCCCGGGTTAAGCCTGTCTCCCTCAGTCCCCTGATGCCTCCAGCTCCTGATCCACCAACTCCCGAGATGGTGGACGGTCACCCCCAGTGGCAGGTCCGCCGGTTGATGGGCGTTCGACGGCGGGGTCGGGGGTTCCAGTACCTGGTGGACTGGGAGGGTTACGGCCCGGAGGAACGGAGCTGGGTCTCCCGACAGCTCATCGTGGATCCCGGCCTGATCACAGACTTCCATCGTGCCCATCCGGGCGAGCCGGGTCGGCCTGGTCGCCGGGTGGCTCCCGTGGAGGGGGGGGGTACTGTGAGGTTTTTGTCCGCTGCTCACCTACTCGCTCTGTTCCTTTAAGATTTCGGTTAATTAATTGCATTCTCCTCTCCACACGCTTCTTCCTGTAGATGCCGTTTGATTGGTGCTCCCCCAACCACACGCTTCTGGAGCAATGGCCAATCTCATCCCGCAGCTGTCACAGCTTGTCATTAAGCATTCCTTTTGTTTTATATACCCTGATTCCCCATTTAGTGTTGTTGGATCGTTCTGATATATTCTCTGCATTTGCCGTTACCTTCCGTTCGCTGCTTTTCCCTGTGCTTTGCCTCCCAGGACTCTCGAGGAGTATTCCGTTTGGAGAACCTGTTTTCCCCGTTACGAAGCGCTCGCCCTGTATGATCTGCTCGCTTCACGCACAGCGCTCTGGTGAGTTTTTGCAAGACAGTCTTTGGACTCAATCATTTTTCGTGTGTGTAAACACTGAAGAGATCCTGTTTTTCGTTCAGACTGTCTCTCACCCTTTTTGCCTGTTTTGGATATTCATTGGGATTCATTATTGTTTGTGATGCTCACTGTGTGTCTCACACCGAAGATTCTGTCACTTGGATTTATTGTTTGGACATTGCTCACTGTGTGTTTCACACCGAAGATTCTGTCACTTGGATTATCTGCTTGGACAAGTCACTTCACCTGTCACCTGTCAGTTTCCAACTGTTCACTGAGCTAACCCGCTCTCTCTCTCTCTCTCTGTTCCGCTACCACCCCGGAGTTCATGCTGAGAGGATTCTGCAGAGCGTCTCTGACGTCACGGACAGATTCCTCAAACGTAACCCCCCCGGGAGAAGCTGCAGAGCAGCAAACATTCCTCACATGCTTGTTTCCCAGTTTGTTTCTGTTCTCCACCAAGTTCTTTCTGTTACTCTGTAAAATAAACAAGCCCTAGATTTTGGCTAACTCTGAAACTACTCTCTCTGTGCCGTTTGTGCCGTGTCAAACCATAACATTTCCATGTAATGAACCGAGTTGTGAACAGTGGTTTGATGTTGATGATGTGCAGTTGTGTATCTGTTTATAAGAGATCTGGCCGTTTTCGCGAACTATTATGAGCACGTTGGTAACCCAGTATTCATAGTGGGGGAGGGGCTTTACATTTGGCGCTGCTGAGAAGTGTGTGTTCTAACTGGAGTTTCTCCTACCACAGAGATGTGTGTACTAAACCAACATTGATGTGCTTAAGGCTGACGGCATTGTATGTCTCTTATGCTTGACAGGTATGTTGTGATGTTTTTGGTCAATTGTATTTTCTAATCTTTTATTTTATAATGTTTTATTCTAATGTTGTATTTTCTAATGTTTTATATTCTAATGTCTGATTCATATAGCTCAGTCTATCCGTGAATGATAAGAGAGATGTGTGTACTAAACCAACATTGATGTGCTTAAGGCTGACGGCATTGTATGTCTCTTATGCTTGACAGTATAAAGAAAATAAGTACTCCGTCCATCCTGTCTCCCGTGTCCATTATTCAAGCAGAGCAGGAACACAGTGGTCACATTGGTGCCGTGATTCGTTGATTCTTCGCTGGAGATGAACTTCATCTTCACGTCCCGGGGATTGTCCTGCTGCTGCCTGTCTATGTGGATCGGGGCTAGTACTTATCTCAATGCACAGCTTTTAGTCCTCTCTTTGTAAATATACTATAGCAGTTATTTCTATTGTAATTGCTGCTTCCTCAATTGGGCAGTTTGAGTTTATTTTGACATTGTATATTTTTGCCAGTCCTCTCTTTGTAAATATACTATAGCAGTTATTTCTATTGTAATTGCTGCTTCCTCAATTGGGCAGTTTGAGTTTATTTTGACATCATTGTATATTTTTGCCAAACTTTTAGAATGGATTAGTCTAACACCCCACTAGGAGGGAGTGTGGGTAGGGGTAGAGGCGTTTTGAATGTGCCTGCAGCTTTGCAATTTGAAAGTCCTCCTCCTTTTCGGCCAGGTGTTGTTGAAGTGGAGAATAGTAGAGGTTCCACAGAGGCTCCTTTAGTCAGTGGGAGCGGGGTTCCTCCTCACAGTCCTCATGTAGATAGCATGCATGGAGTCCCGGCCGTTAGTACGTCCACGCCGGGCTCTGCTACACCTAGTGCTGATTTCGTGAGTCAGATGGGGGAGGTGATTCAACAGGTCAGTCGCCAACTAGCACATGATATTCTCACTCAGCTTAGTCCACCTGTTAGCACTGCACCTCCCACTTCCACGGCTGCACAGACTGATTCTAATTCATCTAGCTCACGAGTACTTGACCTGTCCCAGGTCCAGCTAGTGTCCCACAGAAAAATGAGAGATCCCCCTAGCTTCAGAGGGGATGGGTCTGATAACGTTTCAGTGGGTGAGTGGGAGGACCTAATGAGAGATTTCATCAAGAGGGGAAATTTGAGGACTGAAGAGCAGGCAGATGAAATTCTCATTCATCTCAGGGGCAGGGCTAGAGATGTGGTCAGGTTTGGCACAAGAAACAGTGACATTGATACTACCCGCAACCCTGAGGCTATATATGGCCTCCTTCGCAGACATTTTGACACAGTCCCGTGCTCGCGTCTTCCACTGGCAGACTTTTACACGACTTTACCAGAAAGAGATGAGGATGCCTTTGACTACTGGCTCAGACTTAATCGTGCAGTGGGCCTCGCCATTGTGCGCTTGAAGGAGCAGAATAAGTCACTGGATTGCCCGAGCACAGAGGTGGCACGTATGTTCATAAGAAACTGCCCCTCCAAAGAACTCGCCATGACATTCAGGTCAAAGACGATTGACAAATGGTCAGCGCATGAGGTCCAAGACATACTGAATGAATACCATTGTGAGATGAGTTTGAGGGCTGCGGCGAATAGAGGGCCAAAAGAGAAGGTGACAGTGAACACAATGGATATTTCACAGGCCGCGGCACTGCCTCCTGAGGGCCAGGACTTGTCACAGGCAAAGAGTACTGAGTCCTCTGCTCTTGAACGTGTCATTAGCATGCTCGAGAAGGTTTTGCTGCAGAGACCCGCTGCTACTACTGCAACACGGTTCAGTTCAAACAGGCAGACCAGGCCACAGCAGCCCAGGATTGATGGTTTTCATGACATGCCTTGTACTGTCTGCCGCAATACTGCTCACTCAGCCTTCACTCACTGCCGTGACAACAGACTTTGCTTCCAGTGTCACGCACCTGATCACTCCAGACGTGACTGCCCCAATGGGAGGAGACCTGCCTCCCATCAACAGTCGGAAAACTAGTAGATCTGCACCTGGGGGAGGATGGTGCAGATCATGGTGGTGACACTCCCGGCTGTGACATTGTTGATTTGGAGACTGAGTATAGTTCACTTTGCTCTGCTGTGCCTTCTGGCAAGACAGTGGTGTTTCAGGGGATACACAAACTTCAGCCAGTTGATAGTCTGTTTTATACAGACGTGTCTATGGCGGGCAGAGTCCAGATGAAGGCCATGATAGACAGTGGATCTATGGCATGCTCTCTGAGTGAGGCTGCAGAGGCCCGCCTCTTGCTACACAACCCTGACATCAGGAAATATCCCGCTGATGATATCATTGTGGTTGGCGCAGGCGGGCATCATGTCACACCAAAGGCAGTGTATGAGTCGGAGGTCACTGTGTTTGGCTGCGAGCTGCTTGTCCCAATGCTAGTGATCCCTGGGCAGACAGATGACTTGATACTGGGTAGCAATGCTATAAAGAGACTTTTACAGCTGATGAAGAGCACAGAGAGTTACTGGAGGATCATGTCTGAACCAGGTGGTGCCATGGATGATGACTGTCGGCGGTTCTTGTCTCTCCTCTCTAATTCGGAGAGGTGGAAGGGAGAGTCTGTCCCTGACAAAGTTGGCACAGTCAAGCTGAACAAATGTGTTACACTACAGCCACAGTGTGAACACCTGCTTTGGGGAAAGTTGCCAGAGTCAGCTGGCATATCAACAGGCAGCACAGTGATTGTTGAACCGACCCAGTCAAGATCCAGGCCCAGAAATATCATGGTTGGACGAGTCATCACACCATTATGGGGCGACAGGTGGGTCCCTCTCAAACTGATTAACCCCACCAATAAGATAGTTGTGCTAAAGAGAAATACGAAAGTTGCAGATGTCTTTCCCTGCATTGCAGTTGAGGATCTGTCTCCGCCTGAGGGCATAAAGATTAACACACAGCGTGTCACATGTAATTCTGAAGAGCCAAGGTCCAGAGAGGAGATGGAAAGAGCAAAGGAGAAGCTGGGGTTACATGACCTAAATCTTGAAGCCTGTGAGGTGTCTGATGAGTGGAGAGACAGACTTCTGCAACTCGTCGAGAAATACGAGTCGATCTTCTCAAGACACAAGTTGGACTGTGGAGAGGCGACAGATGTCATCCATAAGATACACCTTATCAACCAGAAGCCATTCCGCTTGCCCTACCGGCGAGTACCACCGAACCACTATGAGAAGCTGAGAACTGCTCTGAATGAGATGGAAGAGAGAGGCATCATCCGGAAGTCATACAGTGAGTACGCATCACCCCTAGTTCTGGTATGGAAAAAGAATGGTGACCTGCGCATTTGCACCGACTTTCGGTGGCTCAACGCGAGAACTGTGAGGGACGCCCATCCGCTACCTCACCAGAATGATGTCCTCGCTGCGCTTGGGGGGAATGTGTTTTTCTCGACTATGGATCTGACATCTGGCTTTTATAATGTGCCGCTGTACGAGGAGCACAAGAGATACACAGCTTTTTCGTCACCATTTGGCCTCCATGAATACAACAGGCTACCCCAAGGACTGTCAAACAGCCCTGCAACATTCATGCGGATGATGTTGTCTATCTTTGGAGATGAAAATTTTACCAGCCTGCTCTGTTACCTGGATGACCTGATGGTTTTTGCCCCCACTGAACAGCTAGCCCTCGAGCGCCTGGAGATGGTGTTTTCACGCCTCAAGAACCACAATCTCAAGCTAGCACCCAAGAAATGTCACTTTCTGAGAACGACAGTCAAGTTTCTTGGACATATTATCTGTGAGAATGGGGTGAAGACGGACCCTGAGAAGGTTGAGGCAATAAACTTCCATCAAGAAGTTCACTTGATGGAGAGCGATGGTGTCACCCCTTCTCAGAAAAAGCTGCAGTCTTTCCTGGGCATGGTGCTATATTATCAACACTTCATTGAAGGTTGCTCCGCAAAGGCCAGACCCCTCTTCAAGCTGCTCTCCGGACAGAGACCTCAACATAAAGCCAAGGTGGGACGGAAGCCCAAGAAAAAATCCCCTCTCCCTCTGAAGCTCTCACCAAGCGACTGGGGCCCTGCATGTAAGGGTGCATTCGAGACCCTGAAGCGCGACCTAGCCCACAGCGTCACCTTAGCCCACCCTGACTTCAATGAGCCATTCATCCTTGCTGTTGATGCTTCATTTGATGGGATTGGAGCCGTTCTCTCCCAAATACCACCTGGTGAGAAAATTGCAAGGCCAGTCGCCTTTGCTAGTAAGACGCTGTCTCCATCTCAGATGAATTATCCAGCTCACAGACTGGAATTTCTGGCATTAAAGTGGGAAGTTTGTGAGAAGTTTAGCCATTGGCTAAAGGGAAGGCGCTTCACTGCGTGGTCCGACAACAACCCTCTGACTTACATCCTAACAAAGCCGCGTCTGGATGCATGCGAGCAACGATGGGTCGCCAAGCTCGCTGCGTATGACTTTGACCTGAAGTATGTCCCAGGGACCAAGAACATCGTTGCTGATGCTCTGAGCCGTGAGCCATTCGTCAAGTCATGCGTGAGTCACCGCCTTGTTAAGGAGCCTTACATTGCGCTGCTGGATGAGGTCAATGGTGTGGTCAAGGGTGTTGTGCAGGATGGTTTTCGGCTTTCTAACAATTGCCAAGCCATCCAGGTGGTAGGCGAGGGAGCGTCAGATGATGGTGCTGCTCAAGACGAGGAGGACTCACGACTCGGAAGAGGCTCCATCGGTTCGCAGGAGGTCTCTGCAGTTCTGTCGGCTCATCGTAGCGGTGGAGTGTCCATGCTGCCCGGGGCTAACCCATCATCTCTCCAGCTGCCTGAAGAGGACCCGTCCATCGTTATCCCTCAAAGCCGCATCAGGAGTCTCCAGGAGCAAGATACGACAATCAGCAGGGCTCTATACTATGTGCAACGGCATAGGAAGCCTACCAGGCGTGAGAGGATGTCTGAGCCGGCCTGTGTCACTAAACTTCTTAAAAACTGGGAGAAGCTGAAGGTGCGTGATGGAATATTGCACAGGCTGAAGAGGGACCGCAAGCTTGATAAGAAGCTCTTTCAATTCATCGTGCCTGACAATCTTAAGCGGCAAGTTCTCCAGGGTGTCCATGATGCAGCCGGTCACCAGGGCCAGTCAAGAACACTCTCCCTTGCCAGGGAAAGATTTTTCTGGATTGGGATGGAGAAAGACGTGATAAACTATGTGAAGCATTGTGAAAGGTGTATCCTTGGGAAGACACCCGAGCCAGAAGCCCGTGCACCCCTTGAGAATATTCGGACGTCCGCCCCGATGGAACTGGTGTGCATTGACTTCTGGTCTGCAGAGTTGAGCGACAAAAGAACAGTTGATGTCTTGGTCGTGATGGACCATTTTTCTAAGATGGCACACGCCTTTCCCTGTCAGAACCAGTCCGCTAAACAAGTTGCCCGTCGGTTGTGGAACGACTTCTTCTGCATCTACGGCTTCCCCAGGAGAATCCACTCAGATCAAGGGGCCAATTTTGAAAGCAGGCTTATAAAGGAACTTCTGGAGATGGCTGGAGTGGATAAGTCACATACCACCCCATACCATCCCATGGGAAATGGGATCACAGAACGCTTCAACAGGACCTTGGGGAACATGATAAGAGCACTTCCCCCAAAGGAAAAGTCTAGATGGCCTCAGATGCTGCGGATGTTAACATTCAGCTATAACTGCACGGTGCACGAGACAACCGGCTTCGCCCCGTTCTACTTGATGTTCGGGCGAGTCCCGCGGCTGCCCATCGACATTATGTTCCAGCATGTACTGAATGACGAGACAGTTGTCAGCCACCACGAATTTGTCACCCAGATGAAACGAGACTTGAGTGAGGCTGCACGGATTGCCCAGAGACAGAGCCATGACGAGCAGGCACGGCACGCAAGGCTTTACAATCGTAAGGTCAAGGGTTCACCTTTGGCTTTGGGTGATCGTGTACTGCTGGCTAATCGGGGTGAGAGAGGCAAGAGAAAGATCGCTGACAAGTGGAACTCAACCCCGTATGATGTCGTGTCAGTGAGGTCCCAGATTAATGTGTACAGGATCAGAGACGCTCAAACTGGCAGAGAGAAGGTGGTGCACAGAAATCACATCCTCCCAGTTAGTTTCCTTCCCTTGGACGAAGACATTACTCCGAACCTTCCTGGGGACACAGATCTCAGTGATGCAGCATGCGAGAGTATTCAGGTCTCAGTGGTGGAGAATAATATGGAGGATTCCGATGTCAGGACCATGGACTGGCTCATGCGCAGCCCTGACGTGGATCCCGATGATGAGGATGGCCCATCGAGTCGGGCGAGCAGTATCTCTCAATCAGATGGCATCCTGGCCAATGCCACTGATAGCTCTGTTCACCACCACGTGATAAAGGAAGGCATTAACACCAGCCCAGGCCTGGACAGTACTGCCCACTTACCTGACATAGACCCAAGCAATGCAGCCCACTCACCAGTCCTAGGCCCGCACAGGGGGGCGCTCCTAGTTGACACAGACTCCTTCTCTTGTAGTGACTCCCTGCATACGGTTGATGTTCAGCTTGAACAAGCAGTTGACACAGACTCCATCTCTTGTAGTGACTCCCTGCATACGGTTGAGGTTCAGCTTGAGCAAGTAGTTTGCACAGACTCCATCTCTTGTAGTGACTCCCTGCATACGGTTGAGGTTCAGCTTGAGCAAGTAGTTTGCACACAACCGCAAGATAGTTACGCTGGTTCAGTTGTTACATGGTTTGGGAGACGGGTCAGACCTCCTATGAGGCTGATTTGTGAGATGTTAGGACAGCGGGTTGGGGATACTCTAGCTGTTATTGATCCCGGTATGTGCTCCCTTACACATGTTTTGCCGGTCTAGATGACAGAGGGTTTTATTTTTATTTTTTTTCATTCATTTCTTGATTTTGATTTCATCCTGGATAATGGTCAAGCAATGGTTCAAGATCCATGTGCCTTTGTCTAGTTTGATATGGGAATAATGGCGCTGAGGGAAGAGGGTGAATAACTAGATATGTAGTAAGAGCAAGAGTTATGTAGGTATTGGAGGTGTAAATGGCATCTCTGTTTTTTCTGCGATAAGTATGGGGTCTGGTACCACCCTATTCTTACGCACTTCCTTTGGAAGGGTTTCAAATTGACATTGTTGTACATCAGTGCTCTAGTTTCTCTTTTTGAGAGGCTTTTTGCTTCCCCCTATCTCCCTCTGCCATTCTTGTTTTGTGACGTTCTGGAGTATTCCCAAATTAAGCAGAATTTAATGGGGTGTATGTAACGGTTTGAAGAATGATCAGCTGTTTTAGTTTACCGTTTTTAGTTTATTGTAAATTCTGAATGATTTGGGATAACCTACTATTGTAAATAGGTCTTTTATTTTGAAATCGTCACTTAAAGAGGAAGTGACGTATTTGCTGCGCGACGTATGGTATCTGGCTTTACATGCTGCTTCCACCTCAGTCTATCCGTAAATGATAAGAGGTGAGCAGCTATCCGTGTACCTTGATGTTATATCCCTGGTTTAAGCCGATAATGTTGTAAATAGGTTTCCATGTAATGAACCGAGTTGTGAACAGTGGTTTGATGTTGATGATGTGCAGTTGTGTATCTGTTTATAAGAGATCTGGCCGTTTTCGCGAACTATTATGAGCACGTTGGTAACCCAGTATTCATAGTGGGGGAGGGGCTTTACACCTGGCGCTGCTGAGAAGTGTGTGTTCTAACTGGAGTTTCTCCTACCACAGAGATGTGTGTACTAAACCAACATTGATGTGCTTAAGGCTGATGGCATTGTATGTCTCTTATGCTTGACAGGTATGTTGTGATGTTTTTGGTCAATTGTATTTTCTAATCTTTTATTTTATAATGTTTTATTCTAATGTTGTATTTTCTAATGTTTTATATTCTAATGTCTGATTCATATAGCTCAGTCTATCCGTGAATGATAAGAGAGATGTGTGTACTAAACCAACATTGATGTGCTTAAGGCTGATGGCATTGTATGTCTCTTATGCTTGACAGTATAAAGAAAAGAAGTACTCCGTCCATCCTGTCTCCCGTGTCCATTATTCAAGCAGAGCAGGAACACAGTGGTCACACTAACAATCGTCTGCAATTTGTTTCCATATTGTTTGCACATATAAAGTCACATGTGGGTTCAGTGGGATCAGTGTGTCTGCAGGATAGCCTATGTGGCACTAGATTCAGAGAGAAAGACTGTGTTGTTAGCTTCAGAGAGAAAGACTGTGTTGTTAGATTCAGAGAGAAAGACTGTTGTTAGATTCAGAGAGAAAGACTGTGTTGTTAGATTCAGAGAGAAAGACTGTGTTTTTAGATTCAGAGAGAAAGACTATTGTTAGATTCAGAGAGAAAGACTGTGTTGTTAGATTCAGAGAGAAAGACTGTTGTTAGATTCAGAGAGAAAGACTCTGTTGTTAGATTCAGAGAGAAAGACTGTGTTGTTAGATTCAGAGAGAAAGACCGTGTTGTTAGATTCAGAGAGAAAGACTGTTGTTAGATTCAGATTGATTGATTGATTGATTGATTGAAAAGTTTATTAACAGATTGCAGAATGGGTACAGTACAGTACAGCTCAATACATACAATTGTTAAGAGGATGCAGACCTGAGAAAGACTTTCGTCTTGTTTCCATCAGGGTCCCCCATTTTCAATTCATCATATGACACACATGACATACAGATAGACAGTACTGCTACATCTATACATTTATGACATACCAGATTTTCAAATACAGTACTGTTTGTGATACTAAAAAAATCCAGAAGAAGAGTATATACATTTGACATAGAAACTGTGCATTGGGGGAGGTTGGGTAGGTGGGGTGGGGCTGTACATTGGAGGTGGGGGGGGGGGAGAAAGACTGTGTTGTTAGATTCAGGGAGAAATACTGTTGTTAGATTCAGAGAGAAAGACTGTGTGGTTAGATTCAGAGAGAAAGCCTGTTGTTAAATTCAGAGAGAAAGACTGTGTTGTTAGATTCAGAGAGAAAGACTGTGTTGTTAGATTCAGAGAGAAAGACTGTTGTTAGATTCAGAGAGAAAGACTGTGTTGTTAGATTCAGAGAGAAAGACTGTTGTTAGATTCAGAGAGAAAGACTGTGTTTGTTGTTAGATTCAGAGAGAAATACTGTGTTGTTAGATTCAGAGAGAAAGACTGTGATGTTAGATTCAGAAAGAATTGATTGATTGATTGATTGAAAACTTTATTAACAGATTGCAGAATGGGTACAATACAGTACAGCTCAATACACACAATTGTTAAGGGGATGCAGACCAGAGAAAGACTTTCGTCTTGTTTACATCAGGGTCCCCCATTTTCAATTCATCAGGACATATATGACATACATGACATACAGATAGTCAGTACTGCTACATCTATACATTTATGACATACCAGATTTGCAAATACAGTACTGTTTGTGATACAGAAGGAGTCAGGAAAAGGGAGTATATACATTTGACGTAGAAACTGTACATTGGAGAAGGTTGGGTGGGGGGGTTGGGTACACTGGGATATTGACAACCATACTGGGTAATCTACATTGGAGGTGGTTGGGGGGGGGGGGGCACACTGTATATACAAGCAAAACTGTACATTGAGGGGGGGGGGGGGGGGACACTGTACAAACAAACAAAATTGTACATTGGACTATTGACAAAACCATACTAGGTAAATGACTGTACATTGGAGGGGGTTGGGTTAGGATATTTACAGGGGCCAGTGTTGAATTGCAGTCTCCCGTAGGTGTCCCTTGAGAGAGGTTTTGAAAGTGGGTAGTGATCCACATTCCTTTACAGCTTTGGGTAGGGCGTTCCACATTGATGTGGCATAATTGCGAAACGTGTTTAGTCCCTTATTTGAGCCGAAACTGGGTTTAACATGATTTGTGGAGCTCCCTCTGGTGTTGTGATCGTGGTATTCACTGACCTTTGGGAAGTATTTTGACATGTACATGGGTACCTTGGTCGTGTAGTGTATCTTGTAGACCAGGCCCATTGCAAGTTGCTGTACTCTGTCGTCTACTCTAAGCCATCCTAGGTTGTCAAAGTGGGCAGGGGTGAGGTGGGTTCTAGGAGTAAGGTCAAGCAGTAGTCTGACCAGTTTGTTTTGAGATGTTTGTAATTTTGTTTTTAGCGCCTTTGAGGTGCTTTGGTACCATGAGGTGCAAGCATAGTCGTAGTACCCCTGAATGAGTGGTCCTGTCAGAGTCTTCAGGGTATTCTTGTTTACCAGAGAGGAGATCCGGTACAAGAATCGAGTTCGTTGGTTGACTTTTTTTATTACATTGGATGCCATTTTGTCACAGGAGAGATTAGCCTCTAGGATGGAACCCAGGTAGGTAATTTCATCTTTCCTTGTGACAATATTGTCACCCACTGTAACTGAGAAGCCGTCGGTCTTGCTGAGTTTGTTATTTGAACCGAAGAGAATGGACTCTGTTTTGCCCATGTGTAATGATAGTTTGTTATCAGCGAGCCATATGCAGATTCTGCCTAGTTCCGAGCTGAGGGTTTTTTCAACCTGTAACTTGTTCTTGTCAGAGACCAGCAGGGCTGAGTCGTCCGCAAACAGGAACAAGTTGCAGTCACAAGCTGACGACATGTCATTTGCATAAATTAGGAACAGTAGCGGTCCTAGTATGCTTCCTTGTGGAACACCACAGCTCACTGTGAGAAAGACTGTGTTGTTAGATTCAGAGAGAAAGACTGTGTTGTTAGATTCAGAGAGAAAGACTGTTGTTAGATTCAGAGAGAAAGACTGTTGTTAGATTCAGAGATTAAGACTGTGTTGTTAGATTCAGAGAGAAAGACTATGTTGTTAGATTCAGATAGAAAGACTGTGTGGTTAGATTCAGAAAGACTGTGTTGTTAGATTCAGAGAGAAAGACTGTGTTGTTAGACACAGAGAGAAAGACTGTGTTGTTAGCTTCAGAGAGAAAGACTGTGTTGTTAGATTCAGAGAGAAAGACTGGTGTTAGATTCAGAGAGAAAGACTGTGTTGTTACATTTAGAGAGAAAGACTGTTGTTAGATTCAGAGAGAAAGACTGTTGTTAGATTCAGAGAGAAATACTGTGTTGTTAGATTCAGAGAGAAAGACTGTTGTTAGATTCAGAGAGAAAGACTGTGTTGTTAGATTCAGAGAGAAAGACTGTGTTTTTAGATTCAGAGAGAAAGACTATTGTTAGATTCAGAGAGAAAGACTGTGTTGTTAGATTCAGAGAGAAAGACTGTTGTTAGATTCAGAGAGAAAGACTCTGTTGTTAGATTCAGAGAGAAAGACTGTGTTGTTAGATTCAGAGAGAAAGACAGTGTTGTTAGATTCAGAGAGAAAGACTGTTGTTAGATTCAGAGAAAAAGACTGTGTTGTTAGATTCAGGGAGAAATACTGTTGTTAGATTCAGAGAGAAAGACTGTGTGGTTAGATTCAGAGAGAAAGCCTGTTGTTAAATTCAGAGAGAAAGACTGTGTTGTTAGATTCAGAGAGAAAGACTGTGTTGTTAGATTCAGAGAGAAAGACTGTTGTTAGATTCAGAGAGAAAGACTGTGTTGTTAGATTCAGAGAGAAAGACTGTTGTTAGATTCAGAGAGAAAGACTGTTGTTACTGTAGCTTCAGAGAGAAAGACTGTGTTGTTAGATTCAGAGAGAAAGACTGTTGTTATATTCAGAGAGAAAGACTGTGTTTGTTGTTAGATTCAGAGATAAATACTGTGTTGGTAGATTCAGAGAGAAAGACTGTGATGTTAGATTCAGAAAGAAAGACTGTGTTGTTAGATTCAGAGAGAAAGACTGTGTTGTTAGATTCAGAGAGAAAGACTGTTGTTAGATTCAGAGAGAAATACTGTTGTTAGATTCAGAGAGAAAGACTGTGTTGTTAGATTCAGAGAGAAATACTATGTTGTTAGATTCAGATAGAAAGACTGTGTGGTTAGATTCAGAAAGACTGTGTTGTTAGATTCAGAGAGAAAGACTGTGTTGTTAGACACAGAGAGAAAGACTGTGTTGTTAGCTTCAGAGAGAAAGACTGTGTTGTTAGATTCAGAGAGAAAGACTGTTGTTAGATTCAGAGAGAAATACTGTGTTGTTAGATTCAGAGAGAAGGACTGTTGTTAGATTCAGAGAGAAAGACCGTGTTGTTAGATTCAGAGAGAAAGACTGTTGTTAGATTCAGAGAGAAAGGCTGTTGTTAGATTCAGAGAGGAAGACTGTGTTGTTAGTTTCAGGGAGAAAGACTGTTGTTAGATTCAGAGAGAAAGACTGTGTGGTTAGATTCAGAGAGAAAGACTGTTGTTAGATTCAGAGAGAAAGACTGTGTTGTTAGATTCAGAGAGAAATACTGTGTTGTTAGATTCAGAGAGAAAGACAGTGTTGTTAGATTCAGAGAGAAAGACTGTTGTTAGATTCAGAGAAAAAGACTGTGTTGTTAGATTCAGGGAGAAATACTGTTGTTAGATTCAGAGAGAAAGACTGTGTGGTTAGATTCAGAGAGAAAGCCTGTTGTTAAATTCAGAGAGAAAGACTGTGTTGTTAGATTCAGAGAGAAAGACTGTGTTGTTAGATTCAGAGAGAAAGACTGTTGTTAGATTCAGAGAGAAAGACTGTGTTGTTAGATTCAGAGAGAAAGACTGTTGTTAGATTCAGAGAGAAAGACTGTTGTTACTGTAGCTTCAGAGAGAAAGACTGTGTTGTTAGATTCAGAGAGAAAGACTGTTGTTATATTCAGAGAGAAAGACTGTGTTTGTTGTTAGATTCAGAGAGAAATACTGTGTTGGTAGATTCAGAGAGAAAGACTGTGATGTTAGATTCAGAAAGAAAGACTGTGTTGTTAGATTCAGAGAGAAAGACTGTGTTGTTAGATTCAGAGAGAAAGACTGTTGTTAGATTCAGAGAGAAATACTGTTGTTAGATTCAGAGAGAAAGACTGTGTTGTTAGATTCAGAGAGAAAGACTATGTTGTTAGATTCAGATAGAAAGACTGTGTGGTTAGATTCAGAAAGACTGTGTTGTTAGATTCAGAGAGAAAGACTGTGTTGTTAGACACAGAGAGAAAGACTGTGTTGTTAGCTTCAGAGAGAAAGACTGTGTTGTTAGATTCAGAGAGAAAGACTGTTGTTAGATTCAGAGAGAAATACTGTGTTGTTAGATTCAGAGAGAAAGACTGTTGTTAGATTCAGAGAGAAAGACCGTGTTGTTAGATTCAGAGAGAAAGACTGTTGTTAGATTCAGAGAGAAAGGCTGTTGTTAGATTCAGAGAGGAAGACTGTGTTGTTAGTTTCAGGGAGAAAGACTGTTGTTAGATTCAGAGAGAAAGACTGTGTGGTTAGATTCAGAGAGAAAGACTGTTGTTAGATTCAGAGAGAAAGACTGTGTTGTTAGATTCAGAGAGAAATACTGTGTTGTTAGATTCAGAGAGAAAGACAGTGTTGTTAGATTCAGAGAGAAAGACTGTTGTTAGATTCAGAGAAAAAGACTGTGTTGTTAGATTCAGGGAGAAATACTGTTGTTAGATTCAGAGAGAAAGACTGTGTGGTTAGATTCAGAGAGAAAGCCTGTTGTTAAATTCAGAGAGAAAGACTGTGTTGTTAGATTCAGAGAGAAAGACTGTGTTGTTAGATTCAGAGAGAAAGACTGTTGTTAGATTCAGAGAGAAAGACTGTGTTGTTAGATTCAGAGAGAAAGACTGTTGTTAGATTCAGAGAGAAAGACTGTTGTTACTGTAGCTTCAGAGAGAAAGACTGTGTTGTTAGATTCAGAGAGAAAGACTGTTGTTATATTCAGAGAGAAAGACTGTGTTTGTTGTTAGATTCAGAGAGAAATACTGTGTTGGTAGATTCAGAGAGAAAGACTGTGATGTTAGATTCAGAAAGAAAGACTGTGTTGTTAGATTCAGAGAGAAAGACTGTGTTGTTAGATTCAGAGAGAAAGACTGTTGTTAGATTCAGAGAGAAATACTGTTGTTAGATTCAGAGAGAAAGACTGTGTTGTTAGATTCAGAGAGAAAGACTATGTTGTTAGATTCAGATAGAAAGACTGTGTGGTTAGATTCAGAAAGACTGTGTTGTTAGATTCAGAGAGAAAGACTGTGTTGTTAGACACAGAGAGAAAGACTGTGTTGTTAGCTTCAGAGAGAAAGACTGTGTTGTTAGATTCAGAGAGAAAGACTGGTGTTAGATTCAGAGAGAAAGACTGTGTTGTTACATTTAGAGAGAAAGACTGTTGTTAGATTCAGAGAGAAAGACTGTTGTTAGATTCAGAGAGAAATACTGTGTTGTTAGATTCAGAGAGAAAGACTGTTGTTAGATTCAGAGAGAAAGACCGTGTTGTTAGATTCAGAGAGAAAGACTGTTGTTAGATTCAGAGAGAAAGGCTGTTGTTAGATTCAGAGAGGAAGACTGTGTTGTTAGTTTCAGGGAGAAAGACTGTTGTTAGATTCAGAGAGAAAGACTGTGTGGTTAGATTCAGAGAGAAAGACTGTTGTTAGATTCAGAGAGAAAGACTGTGTTGTTAGATTCAGAGAGAAATACTGTGTTGTTAGATTCAGATAGAAATACTGTGTGGTTAGATTCAGAGAGAAAGACTGTGTTGTTAGATTCAGAGAGAAAGACTGTTGTTAGATTCAGAGAGAAAGACTGTGTTGTTAGATTCAGAGAGAAAGACTGTGTTGTTAGATTCAGAAAGAAAGACTGTTGTTAGATTCAGAGAGAAAGACTGTTTGTTGTTAGATTCAGAGAGAAATAATGTGTTGTTAGATTCAGAGAGAAAGACTGTGTTGTTAGATTCAGAGAGAAATACTGTTGTTAGATTCAGAGAAAAATACTGTGTTGTTAGATTCAGAGAGAAAGACTATGTTGTTAGATTCAGATAGAAAGACTGTGTGGTTAGATTCAGAAATACTGTGTTGTTAGATTCAGAGAGAAAGACTGTGTTGTTAGATTCAGAGAGAAAGACTGTGTTGTTAGATTCAGAGAGAAATACTGTGTTGTTAGATTCAGAGAGAAAGACTGTGTTGTTAGATTCAGAGAGAAAGACTGTGTTGTTAGATTCAGAGAGAAAGACTGTTGTTAGATTCAGAGAGAAAGACTGTGTTGTTAGATTCAGAGAGAAAGACTGTTGTTAGATTCAGAGAGAAATACTGTGTTGTTAGATTCAGAGAGAAAGACTGTGTTGTTAGATTCAGAGAGAAATACTGTGTTGTTAGATTCAGAGAGAAAGACTGTGTTGTTAGATTCAGAGAGAAAGACTGTTGTTAGATTCAGAGAGAGAGACTGTGTTGTTAGATTCAGAGAGAAAGACTGTTGTTAGATTCAGAGAGAAAGACTGTTTAGATTCAGAGAGAAATACTGTGTTGTTAGATTCAGAGAGAAATACTTTGTTGTTAGATTCAGAGAGAAAGACTGTTGTTAGATTCAGAGAAAAATACTGTGTTGTTAGATTCAGAGAGAAAGACTGTTGTTAGATTCAGAGAGAAAGACTGTGTTGTGTTGTTAGATTCAGAGAGAAAGACTGTGTTGTTAGATTCAGAGAGAAAGATGGTGTTGTTAGATTCAGAGAGAAAGACTGTGTGGTTAGATTCAGAGAGAAATACTGTGTTGTTAGATTCAGAGAGAAAGACTGTGTTTGTTGTTAGATTCAGAGAGAAATAATGTGTTGTTAGATTCAGAGAGAAAGACTGTGTTGTTAGATTCAGAGAGAAAGACTGTTGTTAGATTCAGAGAGAAATACTGTTGTTAGATTCAGAGAGAAAGACTGTGTTGTTAGATTCAGAGAGAAAGACTATGTTGTTAGATTCAGATAGAAAGACTGTGTGGTTAGATTCAGAAAGACTGTGTTGTTAGATTCAGAGAGAAAGACTGTGTTGTTAGACACAGAGAGAAATACTGTGTTGTTAGCTTCAGAGAGAAAGACTGTGTTGTTAGATTCAGAGAGAAAGACTGGTGTTAGATTCAGAGAGAAAGACTGTGTTGTTACATTTAGAGAGAAAGACTGTTGTTAGATTCAGAGAGAAAGACTGTTGTTAGATTCAGAGAGAAATACTGTGTTGTTAGATTCAGAGAGAAAGACTGTTGTTAGATTCAGAGAGAAATACCGTGTTGTTAGATTCAGAGAGAAATACTGTGTTGTTAGATTCAGATAGAAATACTGTGTGGTTAGATTCAGAGAGAAAGACTGTGTTGTTAGATTCAGAGAGAAAGACTGTTGTTAGATTCAGAGAGAAAGGCTGTTGTTAGATTCAGAGAGGAAGACTGTGTTGTTAGTTTCAGGGAGAAAGACTGTTGTTAGATTCAGAGAGAAAGTCTGTGTGGTTAGATTCAGAGAGAAAGACTGTTGTTAGATTCAGAGAGAAAGACTGTGTTGTTAGATTCAGAGAGAAATACTGTGTTGTTAGATTCAGATAGAAATACTGTGTGGTTAGATTCAGAGAGAAAGACTGTGTTGTTAGATTCAGAGAGAAAGACTGTTGTTAGATTCAGAGAGAAAGACTGTGTTGTTAGATTCAGAGAGAAAGACTGTGTTGTTAGATTCAGAAAGAAAGACTGTTGTTAGATTCAGAGAGAAAGACTGTTTGTTGTTAGATTCAGAGAGAAATAATGTGTTGTTAGATTCAGAGAGAAAGACTGTGTTGTTAGATTCAGAGAGAAATACTGTTGTTAGATTCAGAGAGAAATACTGTGTTGTTAGATTCAGAGAGAAAGACTGTTGTTAGATTCAGAGAGAAAGACCGTGTTGTTAGATTCAGAGAGAAAGACTGTTGTTAGATTCAGAGAGAAAGGCTGTTGTTAGATTCAGAGAGGAAGACTGTGTTGTTAGTTTCAGGGAGAAAGACTGTTGTTAGATTCAGAGAGAAAGACTGTGTGGTTAGATTCAGAGAGAAAGCCTGTTGTTAGATTCAGAGAGAAAGACTGTGTTGTTAGATTCAGAGAGAAATACTGTGTTGTTAGATTCAGATAGAAATACTGTGTGGTTAGATTCAGAGAGAAAGACTGTGTTGTTAGATTCAGAGAGAAAGACTGTTGTTAGATTCAGAGAGAAAGACTGTGTTGTTAGATTCAGAGAGAAAGACTGTGTTGTTAGATTCAGAAAGAAAGACTGTTGTTAGATTCAGAGAGAAAGACTGTTTGTTGTTAGATTCAGAGAGAAATAATGTGTTGTTAGATTCAGAGAGAAAGACTGTGTTGTTAGATTCAGAGAGAAATACTGTTGTTAGATTCAGAGAAAAATACTGTGTTGTTAGATTCAGAGAGAAAGACTATGTTGTTAGATTCAGATAGAAAGACTGTGTGGTTAGATTCAGAAATACTGTGTTGTTAGATTCAGAGAGAAAGACTGTGTTGTTAGATTCAGAGAGAAAGACTGTGTTGTTAGATTCAGAGAGAAATACTGTGTTGTTAGATTCAGAGAGAAAGACTGTGTTGTTAGATTCAGAGAGAAAGACTGTGTTGTTAGATTCAGAGAGAAATACTGTTGTTAGATTCAGAGAGAAAGACTGTGTTGTTAGATTCAGAGAGAAAGACTGTTGTTAGATTCAGAGAGAAAGACTGTGTTGTTAGATTCAGAGAGAAAGACTGTGTTGTTAGATTCAGAGAGAAATACTGTGTTGTTAGATTCAGAGAGAAAGACTGTGTTGTTAGATTCAGAGAGAAAGACTGTTGTTAGATTCAGAGAGAGAGACTGTGTTGTTAGATTCAGAGAGAAAGACTGTTGTTAGATTCAGAGAGAAAGACTGTTTAGATTCAGAGAGAAATACTGTGTTGTTAGATTCAGAGAGAAAGACTTTGTTGTTAGATTCAGAGAGAAAGACTGTTGTTAGATTCAGAGAAAAATACTGTGTTGTTAGATTCAGAGAGAAAGACTGTTGTTAGATTCAGAGAGAAAGACTGTGTTGTGTTGTTAGATTCAGAGAGAAAGACTGTGTTGTTAGATTCAGAGAGAAAGATGGTGTTGTTAGATTCAGAGAGAAAGACTGTGTGGTTAGATTCAGAGAGAAATACTGTGTTGTTAGATTCAGAGAGAAAGACTGTGTTTGTTGTTAGATTCAGAGAGAAATAATGTGTTGTTAGATTCAGAGAGAAAGACTGTGTTGTTAGATTCAGATAGAAAGACTGTTGTTAGATTCAGAGAGAAAGACTGTGTTGTTAGATTCAGAGAGAAAGACTATGTTGTTAGATTCAGATAGAAAGACTGTGTTGTTAGATTCAGAGAGAAAGACTGTTGTTAGATTCAGAGAGAAAGACTGTGTTGTTAGATTCAGAGAGAAAGACTATGTTGTTAGATTCAGATAGAAAGACTGTGTGGTTAGATTCAGAAAGACTGTGTTGTTAGATTCAGAGAAAAAGACTGTGTTGTTCGATTCAGAGAGAAAGAATGTGTTGTTAGCTTCAGAGAGAAAGACTGTGTTGTTAGATTCAGAGAGAAATACTGTGTTGTTAGATTCAGAGAGAAAGACTGTTGTTAGATTCAGAGAGAAAGACTGTGTTGTTAGATTCAGAGAGAAAGACTGTTGTCAGATTCAGAGAGAAATACTGTGTTGTTAGATTCAGAGAGAAAGACTGTGTTGTTAGATTCAGAGAGAAAGAATGTGTTGTTAGATTCAGAGAGAAAGACTGTTTAGATTCAGAGAGAAAGACTGTGTTGTTAGATTCAGAGAGAAAGACTGTTGTTAGATTCAGAGAGAAATACTGTGTTGTTAGATTCAGAGAGAAAGACTGTTGTTAGATTCAGAGAGAAAGACCGTGTTGTTAGATTCAGAGAGAAAGACTGTTGTTAGATTCAGAGAGAAAGGCTGTTGTTAGATTCAGAGAGGAAGACTGTGTTGTTAGTTTCAGGGAGAAAGACTGTTGTTAGATTCAGAGAGAAAGACTGTGTGGTTAGATTCAGAGAGAAAGACTGTTGTTAGATTCAGAGAGAAAGACTGTGTTGTTAGATTCAGAGAGAAATACTGTGTTGTTAGATTCAGAGAGAAAGACAGTGTTGTTAGATTCAGAGAGAAAGACTGTTGTTAGATTCAGAGAAAAAGACTGTGTTGTTAGATTCAGGGAGAAATACTGTTGTTAGATTCAGAGAGAAAGACTGTGTGGTTAGATTCAGAGAGAAAGCCTGTTGTTAAATTCAGAGAGAAAGACTGTGTTGTTAGATTCAGAGAGAAAGACTGTGTTGTTAGATTCAGAGAGAAAGACTGTTGTTAGATTCAGAGAGAAAGACTGTGTTGTTAGATTCAGAGAGAAAGACTGTTGTTAGATTCAGAGAGAAAGACTGTTGTTACTGTAGCTTCAGAGAGAAAGACTGTGTTGTTAGATTCAGAGAGAAAGACTGTTGTTATATTCAGAGAGAAAGACTGTGTTTGTTGTTAGATTCAGAGAGAAATACTGTGTTGGTAGATTCAGAGAGAAAGACTGTGATGTTAGATTCAGAAAGAAAGACTGTGTTGTTAGATTCAGAGAGAAAGACTGTGTTGTTAGATTCAGAGAGAAAGACTGTTGTTAGATTCAGAGAGAAATACTGTTGTTAGATTCAGAGAGAAAGACTGTGTTGTTAGATTCAGAGAGAAAGACTATGTTGTTAGATTCAGATAGAAAGACTGTGTGGTTAGATTCAGAAAGACTGTGTTGTTAGATTCAGAGAGAAAGACTGTGTTGTTAGACACAGAGAGAAAGACTGTGTTGTTAGCTTCAGAGAGAAAGACTGTGTTGTTAGATTCAGAGAGAAAGACTGGTGTTAGATTCAGAGAGAAAGACTGTGTTGTTACATTTAGAGAGAAAGACTGTTGTTAGATTCAGAGAGAAAGACTGTTGTTAGATTCAGAGAGAAATACTGTGTTGTTAGATTCAGAGAGAAAGACTGTTGTTAGATTCAGAGAGAAAGACCGTGTTGTTAGATTCAGAGAGAAAGACTGTTGTTAGATTCAGAGAGAAAGGCTGTTGTTAGATTCAGAGAGGAAGACTGTGTTGTTAGTTTCAGGGAGAAAGACTGTTGTTAGATTCAGAGAGAAAGACTGTGTGGTTAGATTCAGAGAGAAAGACTGTTGTTAGATTCAGAGAGAAAGACTGTGTTGTTAGATTCAGAGAGAAATACTGTGTTGTTAGATTCAGATAGAAATACTGTGTGGTTAGATTCAGAGAGAAAGACTGTGTTGTTAGATTCAGAGAGAAAGACTGTTGTTAGATTCAGAGAGAAAGACTGTGTTGTTAGATTCAGAGAGAAAGACTGTGTTGTTAGATTCAGAAAGAAAGACTGTTGTTAGATTCAGAGAGAAAGACTGTTTGTTGTTAGATTCAGAGAGAAATAATGTGTTGTTAGATTCAGAGAGAAAGACTGTGTTGTTAGATTCAGAGAGAAATACTGTTGTTAGATTCAGAGAAAAATACTGTGTTGTTAGATTCAGAGAGAAAGACTATGTTGTTAGATTCAGATAGAAAGACTGTGTGGTTAGATTCAGAAATACTGTGTTGTTAGATTCAGAGAGAAAGACTGTGTTGTTAGATTCAGAGAGAAAGACTGTGTTGTTAGATTCAGAGAGAAATACTGTGTTGTTAGATTCAGAGAGAAAGACTGTGTTGTTAGATTCAGAGAGAAAGACTGTGTTGTTAGATTCAGAGAGAAAGACTGTTGTTAGATTCAGAGAGAAAGACTGTGTTGTTAGATTCAGAGAGAAAGACTGTTGTTAGATTCAGAGAGAAATACTGTGTTGTTAGATTCAGAGAGAAAGACTGTGTTGTTAGATTCAGAGAGAAATACTGTGTTGTTAGATTCAGAGAGAAAGACTGTGTTGTTAGATTCAGAGAGAAAGACTGTTGTTAGATTCAGAGAGAGAGACTGTGTTGTTAGATTCAGAGAGAAAGACTGTTGTTAGATTCAGAGAGAAAGACTGTTTAGATTCAGAGAGAAATACTGTGTTGTTAGATTCAGAGAGAAATACTTTGTTGTTAGATTCAGAGAGAAAGACTGTTGTTAGATTCAGAGAAAAATACTGTGTTGTTAGATTCAGAGAGAAAGACTGTTGTTAGATTCAGAGAGAAAGACTGTGTTGTGTTGTTAGATTCAGAGAGAAAGACTGTGTTGTTAGATTCAGAGAGAAAGATGGTGTTGTTAGATTCAGAGAGAAAGACTGTGTGGTTAGATTCAGAGAGAAATACTGTGTTGTTAGATTCAGAGAGAAAGACTGTGTTTGTTGTTAGATTCAGAGAGAAATAATGTGTTGTTAGATTCAGAGAGAAAGACTGTGTTGTTAGATTCAGAGAGAAAGACTGTTGTTAGATTCAGAGAGAAATACTGTTGTTAGATTCAGAGAGAAAGACTGTGTTGTTAGATTCAGAGAGAAAGACTATGTTGTTAGATTCAGATAGAAAGACTGTGTGGTTAGATTCAGAAAGACTGTGTTGTTAGATTCAGAGAGAAAGACTGTGTTGTTAGACACAGAGAGAAATACTGTGTTGTTAGCTTCAGAGAGAAAGACTGTGTTGTTAGATTCAGAGAGAAAGACTGGTGTTAGATTCAGAGAGAAAGACTGTGTTGTTACATTTAGAGAGAAAGACTGTTGTTAGATTCAGAGAGAAAGACTGTTGTTAGATTCAGAGAGAAATACTGTGTTGTTAGATTCAGAGAGAAAGACTGTTGTTAGATTCAGAGAGAAAGACCGTGTTGTTAGATTCAGAGAGAAAGACTGTTGTTAGATTCAGAGAGAAAGGCTGTTGTTAGATTCAGAGAGGAAGACTGTGTTGTTAGTTTCAGGGAGAAAGACTGTTGTTAGATTCAGAGAGAAAGACTGTGTGGTTAGATTCAGAGAGAAAGACTGTTGTTAGATTCAGAGAGAAAGACTGTGTTGTTAGATTCAGAGAGAAATACTGTGTTGTTAGATTCAGATAGAAATACTGTGTGGTTAGATTCAGAGAGAAATAATGTGTTGTTAGATTCAGAGAGAAAGACTGTGTTGTTAGATTCAGAGAGAAAGACTGTTGTTAGATTCAGAGAGAAATACTGTTGTTAGATTCAGAGAGAAAGACTGTGTTGTTAGATTCAGAGAGAAAGACTATGTTGTTAGATTCAGATAGAAAGACTGTGTGGTTAGATTCAGAAAGACTGTGTTGTTAGATTCAGAGAGAAAGACTGTGTTGTTAGACACAGAGAGAAATACTGTGTTGTTAGCTTCAGAGAGAAAGACTGTGTTGTTAGATTCAGAGAGAAAGACTGGTGTTAGATTCAGAGAGAAAGACTGTGTTGTTACATTTAGAGAGAAAGACTGTTGTTAGATTCAGAGAGAAAGACTGTTGTTAGATTCAGAGAGAAATACTGTGTTGTTAGATTCAGAGAGAAAGACTGTTGTTAGATTCAGAGAGAAAGACCGTGTTGTTAGATTCAGAGAGAAAGACTGTTGTTAGATTCAGAGAGAAAGGCTGTTGTTAGATTCAGAGAGGAAGACTGTGTTGTTAGTTTCAGGGAGAAAGACTGTTGTTAGATTCAGAGAGAAAGACTGTGTGGTTAGATTCAGAGAGAAAGACTGTTGTTAGATTCAGAGAGAAAGACTGTGTTGTTAGATTCAGAGAGAAATACTGTGTTGTTAGATTCAGATAGAAATACTGTGTGGTTAGATTCAGAGAGAAAGACTGTGTTGTTAGATTCAGAGAGAAAGACTGTTGTTAGATTCAGAGAGAAAGACTGTGTTGTTAGATTCAGAGAGAAAGACTGTGTTGTTAGATTCAGAAAGAAAGACTGTTGTTAGATTCAGAGAGAAAGACTGTTTGTTGTTAGATTCAGAGAGAAATAATGTGTTGTTAGATTCAGAGAGAAAGACTGTGTTGTTAGATTCAGAGAGAAATACTGTTGTTAGATTCAGAGAGAAATACTGTGTTGTTAGATTCAGAGAGAAAGACTGTTGTTAGATTCAGAGAGAAAGACCGTGTTGTTAGATTCAGAGAGAAAGACTGTTGTTAGATTCAGAGAGAAAGGCTGTTGTTAGATTCAGAGAGGAAGACTGTGTTGTTAGTTTCAGGGAGAAAGACTGTTGTTAGATTCAGAGAGAAAGACTGTGTGGTTAGATTCAGAGAGAAAGCCTGTTGTTAGATTCAGAGAGAAAGACTGTGTTGTTAGATTCAGAGAGAAATACTGTGTTGTTAGATTCAGATAGAAATACTGTGTGGTTAGATTCAGAGAGAAAGACTGTGTTGTTAGATTCAGAGAGAAAGACTGTTGTTAGATTCAGAGAGAAAGACTGTGTTGTTAGATTCAGAGAGAAAGACTGTGTTGTTAGATTCAGAAAGAAAGACTGTTGTTAGATTCAGAGAGAAAGACTGTTTGTTGTTAGATTCAGAGAGAAATAATGTGTTGTTAGATTCAGAGAGAAAGACTGTGTTGTTAGATTCAGAGAGAAATACTGTTGTTAGATTCAGAGAAAAATACTGTGTTGTTAGATTCAGAGAGAAAGACTATGTTGTTAGATTCAGATAGAAAGACTGTGTGGTTAGATTCAGAAATACTGTGTTGTTAGATTCAGAGAGAAAGACTGTGTTGTTAGATTCAGAGAGAAAGACTGTGTTGTTAGATTCAGAGAGAAATACTGTGTTGTTAGATTCAGAGAGAAAGACTGTGTTGTTAGATTCAGAGAGAAAGACTGTGTTGTTAGATTCAGAGAGAAAGACTGTTGTTAGATTCAGAGAGAAAGACTGTGTTGTTAGATTCAGAGAGAAAGACTGTTGTTAGATTCAGAGAGAAAGACTGTGTTGTTAGATTCAGAGAGAAAGACTGTGTTGTTAGATTCAGAGAGAAATACTGTGTTGTTAGATTCAGAGAGAAAGACTGTGTTGTTAGATTCAGAGAGAAAGACTGTTGTTAGATTCAGAGAGAGAGACTGTGTTGTTAGATTCAGAGAGAAAGACTGTTGTTAGATTCAGAGAGAAAGACTGTTTAGATTCAGAGAGAAATACTGTGTTGTTAGATTCAGAGAGAAAGACTTTGTTGTTAGATTCAGAGAGAAAGACTGTTGTTAGATTCAGAGAAAAATACTGTGTTGTTAGATTCAGAGAGAAAGACTGTTGTTAGATTCAGAGAGAAAGACTGTGTTGTGTTGTTAGATTCAGAGAGAAAGACTGTGTTGTTAGATTCAGAGAGAAAGATGGTGTTGTTAGATTCAGAGAGAAAGACTGTGTGGTTAGATTCAGAGAGAAATACTGTGTTGTTAGATTCAGAGAGAAAGACTGTGTTTGTTGTTAGATTCAGAGAGAAATAATGTGTTGTTAGATTCAGAGAGAAAGACTGTGTTGTTAGATTCAGATAGAAAGACTGTTGTTAGATTCAGAGAGAAAGACTGTGTTGTTAGATTCAGAGAGAAAGACTATGTTGTTAGATTCAGATAGAAAGACTGTGTTGTTAGATTCAGAGAGAAAGACTGTTGTTAGATTCAGAGAGAAAGACTGTGTTGTTAGATTCAGAGAGAAAGACTATGTTGTTAGATTCAGATAGAAAGACTGTGTGGTTAGATTCAGAAAGACTGTGTTGTTAGATTCAGAGAAAAAGACTGTGTTGTTAGATTCAGAGAGAAAGAATGTGTTGTTAGCTTCAGAGAGAAAGACTGTGTTGTTAGATTCAGAGAGAAATACTGTGTTGTTAGATTCAGAGAGAAAGACTGTTGTTAGATTCAGAGAGAAAGACTGTGTTGTTAGATTCAGAGAGAAAGACTGTTGTCAGATTCAGAGAGAAATACTGTGTTGTTAGATTCAGAGAGAAAGACTGTGTTGTTAGATTCAGAGAGAAAGAATGTGTTGTTAGATTCAGAGAGAAAGACTGTTTAGATTCAGAGAGAAAGACTGTGTTGTTAGATTCAGAGAGAAAGACTGTGTTGTTAGATTCAGATGATAGAAAGACTGTTGTTAGATTCAGAGAGAAATACTGTGTAGTTAGATTGAGAGGGAAAGACTGTGTTATTAGATTCAGATAGAAAGACTGTTGTTAGATTCAGAGAGAAAGACTGTGTTGTTAGATTCAGAGAGAAAGACTATGTTGTTAGATTCAGATAGAAAGACTGTGTTGTTAGATTCAGAGAGAAAGACTGTTGTTAGATTCAGAGAGAAAGACTGTGTTGTTAGATTCAGAGAGAAAGACTGTTGTTAGATTCAGAGAGAAAGACTGTGTTGTTAGATTCAGAGAGAAAGACTGTGTTGTTAGATTCAGAGAGAAAGAATGTGTGGTTAGATTCAGAAAGACTGTGTTGTTAGATTCAGAGAAAAAGACTGTGTTGTTAGATTCAGAGAGAAAGAATGTGTGGTTAGATTCAGAAAGACTGTGTTGTTAGATTCAGAGAGAAAGACTATGTTGTTAGATTCAGATAGAAAGACTGTGTTGTTAGCTTCAGAGAGAAAGACTGTGTTGTTAGATTCAGAGAGAAAGACTGTGTTGTTAGATTCAGAGAGAAAGACTGTTGTTAGATTCAGAGAGAAAGACTGTGTTGTTAGATTCAGAGAGAAAGACTGTTGTTAGATTCAGATAGAAAGACTGTGTTGTTAGATTCAGAGAGAAAGACTGTGTTGTTAGATTCAGAGAGAAAGAATGTGTTGTTAGATTCAGAGAGAAAGACTGTTTAGATTCAGAGAGAAAGACTGTGTTGTTAGATTCAGAGAGAAAGACTGTGTTGTTAGATTCAGAGAGAAAGACTGTTGTTAGATTCAGAGAAAAATACTGTGTTGTTAGATTCAGAGAGAAAGACTGTTGTTAGATTCAGAGAGAAATACTGTTGTTAGATTCAGAGAGAAAGACTGTGTTGTGTTGTTAGATTCAGAGAGAAAGACTGTGTTGTGTTGTTAGATTCAGAGAGAAAGAATGTGTTGTTAGCTTCAGAGAGAAAGACTGTGTTGTTAGATTCAGAGAGAAAGACTGTGTTGTTAGATTCAGAGAGAAAGACTGTGTTGTTAGATTCAGGGAGAAATACTGTTGTTAGATTCAGAGAGAAAGACTGTGTGGTTAGATTCAGAGAGAAAGCCTGTTGTTAAATTCAGAGAGAAAGACTGTGTTGTTAGATTCAGAGAGAAAGACTGTGTTGTTAGATTCAGAGAGAAAGAATGTGTTGTTAGATTCAGAGAGAAAGACTGTTTAGATTCAGAGAGAAAGACTGTGTTGTTAGATTCAGAGAGAAAGACTGTGTTGTTAGATTCAGAGAGAAAGACTGTTGTTAGATTCAGAGAAAAATACTGTGTTGTTAGATTCAGAGAGAAAGACTGTTGTTAGATTCAGAGAGAAAGACTGTTGTTAGATTCAGAGAGAAAGACTGTGTTGTGTTGTTAGATTCAGAGAGAAAGACTGTGTTGTGTTGTTAGATTCAGAGAGAAAGAATGTGTTGTTAGCTTCAGAGAGAAAGACTGTGTTGTTAGATTCAGAGAGAAAGACTGTGTTGTTAGATTCAGAGAGAAAGACTGTGTTGTTAGATTCAGGGAGAAATACTGTTGTTAGATTCAGAGAGAAAGACTGTGTGGTTAGATTCAGAGAGAAAGCCTGTTGTTAAATTCAGAGAGAAAGACTGTGTTGTTAGATTCAGAGAGAAAGACTGTGTTGTTACATTCAGAGAGAAAGACTGTTGTTAGATTCAGAGAGAAAGACTGTGTTGTTAGATTCAGAGAGAAAGACTGTTGTTAGATTCAGAGAGAAAGACTGTGTTTGTTGTTAGATTCAGAGAGAAATACTGTGTTGTTAGATTCAGAGAGAAAGACTGTGATGTTAGATTCAGAAAGAATTGATTGATTGATTGATTGAAAACTTTATTAACAGATTGCAGAATGGGTACAATACAGTACAGCTCAATACACACAATTGTTAAGGGGATGCAGACCAGAGAAAGACTTTCGTCTTGTTTACATCAGGGTCCCCCATTTTCAATTCATCAGGACATATATGACATACATGACATACAGATAGTCAGTACTGCTACATCTATACATTTATGACATACCAGATTTGCAAATACAGTACTGTTTGTGATACAGAAGGAGTCAGGAAAAGGGAGTATATACATTTGACGTAGAAACTGTACATTGGAGGAGGTTGGGTGGGGGGGTTGGGTACACTGGGATATTGACAACCATACTGGGTAATCTACATTGGAGGTGGTTGGGGGGGGGGGGGGGCACACTGTATATACAAGCAAAACTGTACATTGAGGGGGGGGGGGGGGGACATTGGACATTGGACTATTGACAAAACCATACTAGGTAAATGACTGTACATTGGAGGGGGTTGGGTTAGGATATTTACAGGGGCCAGTGTTGAATTGCAGTCTCCCGTAGGTGTCCCTTGAGAGAGGTTTTGAAAGTGGGTAGTGATCCACATTCCTTTACAGCTTTGGGTAGGGCGTTCCACATTGATGTGGCATAATTGCGAAACGTGTTTAGTCCCTTATTTGAGCCGAAACTGGGTTTAACATGATTTGTGGAGCTCCCTCTGGTGTTGTGATCGTGGTATTCACTGACCTTTGGGAAGTATTTTGACATGTACATGGGTACCTTGGTCGTGTAGTGTATCTTGTAGACCAGGCCCATTGCAAGTTGCTGTACTCTGTCGTCTACTCTAAGCCATCCTAGGTTGTCAAAGTGGGCAGGGGTGAGGTGGGTTCTAGGAGTAAGGTCAAGCAGTAGTCTGACCAGTTTGTTTTGAGATGTTTGTAATTTTGTTTTTAGCGCCTTTGAGGTGCTTTGGTACCATGAGGTGCAAGCATAGTCGTAGTACCCCTGAATGAGTGGTCCTGTCAGAGTCTTCAGGGTATTCTTGTTTACCAGAGAGGAGATCCGGTACAAGAATCGAGTTCGTTGGTTGACTTTTTTTATTACATTGGATGCCATTTTGTCACAGGAGAGATTAGCCTCTAGGATGGAACCCAGGTAGGTAATTTCATCTTTCCTTGTGACAATATTGTCACCCACTGTAACTGAGAAGCCGTCGGTCTTGCTGAGTTTGTTATTTGAACCGAAGAGAATGGACTCTGTTTTGCCCATGTGTAATGATAGTTTGTTATCAGCGAGCCATATGCAGATTCTGCCTAGTTCCGAGCTGAGGGTTTTTTCAACCTGTAACTTGTTCTTGTCAGAGACCAGCAGGGCTGAGTCGTCCGCAAACAGGAACAAGTTGCAGTCACAAGCTGACGACATGTCATTTGCATAAATTAGGAACAGTAGCGGTCCTAGTATGCTTCCTTGTGGAACACCACAGCTCACTGTGAGAAAGACTGTGTTGTTAGATTCAGAGAGAAAGACTGTGTTGTTAGATTCAGAGAGAAAGACTGTTGTTAGATTCAGAGAGAAAGACTGTTGTTAGATTCAGAGATTAAGACTGTGTTGTTAGATTCAGAGAGAAAGACTATGTTGTTAGATTCAGATAGAAAGACTGTGTGGTTAGATTCAGAAAGACTGTGTTGTTAGATTCAGAGAGAAAGACTGTGTTGTTAGACACAGAGAGAAAGACTGTGTTGTTAGCTTCAGAGAGAAAGACTGTGTTGTTAGATTCAGAGAGAAAGACTGGTGTTAGATTCAGAGAGAAAGACTGTGTTGTTACATTTAGAGAGAAAGACTGTTGTTAGATTCAGAGAGAAAGACTGTTGTTAGATTCAGAGAGAAATACTGTGTTGTTAGATTCAGAGAGAAAGACTGTTGTTAGATTCAGAGAGAAAGACTGTGTTGTTAGATTCAGAGAGAAAGACTGTGTTTTTAGATTCAGAGAGAAAGACTATTGTTAGATTCAGAGAGAAAGACTGTGTTGTTAGATTCAGAGAGAAAGACTGTTGTTAGATTCAGAGAGAAAGACTCTGTTGTTAGATTCAGAGAGAAAGACTGTGTTGTTAGATTCAGAGAGAAAGACAGTGTTGTTAGATTCAGAGAGAAAGACTGTTGTTAGATTCAGAGAAAAAGACTGTGTTGTTAGATTCAGGGAGAAATACTGTTGTTAGATTCAGAGAGAAAGACTGTGTGGTTAGATTCAGAGAGAAAGCCTGTTGTTAAATTCAGAGAGAAAGACTGTGTTGTTAGATTCAGAGAGAAAGACTGTTTGTTGTTAGATTCAGAGAGAAATAATGTGTTGTTAGATTCAGAGAGAAAGACTGTGTTGTTAGATTCAGAGAGAAATACTGTTGTTAGATTCAGAGAAAAATACTGTGTTGTTAGATTCAGAGAGAAAGACTATGTTGTTAGATTCAGATAGAAAGACTGTGTGGTTAGATTCAGAAAGACTGTGTTGTTAGATTCAGAGAGAAAGACTGTGTTGTTAGATTCAGAGAGAAAGACTGTGTTGTTAGATTCAGAGAGAAATACTGTGTTGTTAGATTCAGAGAGAAAGACTGTGTTGTTAGATTCAGAGAGAAAGACTGTGTTGTTAGATTCAGAGAGAAAGACTGTTGTTAGATTCAGAGAGAAATACTGTGTTGTTAGATTCAGAGAGAAAGACTGTTGTTAGATTCAGAGAGAAAGACTGTGTTGTTAGATTCAGAGAGAAAGACTGTGTTGTTAGATTCAGAGAGAAAGACTGTGTTGTTAGATTCAGAGAGAAAGACTGTTGTTAGATTCAGAGAGAGAGACTGTGTTGTTAGATTCAGAGAGAAAGACTGTTGTTAGATTCAGAGAGAAAGACTGTTTAGATTCAGAGAGAAATACTGTGTTGTTAGATTCAGAGAGAAAGACTTTGTTGTTAGATTCAGAGAGAAAGACTGTTGTTAGATTCAGAGAAAAATACTGTGTTGTTAGATTCAGAGAGAAAGACTGTTGTTAGATTCAGAGAGAAAGACTGTGTTGTGTTGTTAGATTCAGAGAGAAAGACTGTGTTGTTAGATTCAGAGAGAAAGATGGTGTTGTTAGATTCAGAGAGAAAGACTGTGTGGTTAGATTCAGAGAGAAATACTGTGTTGTTAGATTCAGAGAGAAAGACTGTGTTTGTTGTTAGATTCAGAGAGAAATAATGTGTTGTTAGATTCAGAGAGAAAGACTGTGTTGTTAGATTCAGATAGAAAGACTGTTGTTAGATTCAGAGAGAAAGACTGTGTTGTTAGATTCAGAGAGAAAGACTATGTTGTTAGATTCAGATAGAAAGACTGTGTTGTTAGATTCAGAGAGAAAGACTGTTGTTAGATTCAGAGAGAAAGACTGTGTTGTTAGATTCAGAGAGAAAGACTATGTTGTTAGATTCAGATAGAAAGACTGTGTGGTTAGATTCAGAAAGACTGTGTTGTTAGATTCAGTGAAAAAGACTGTGTTGTTAGATTCAGAGAGAAAGAATGTGTTGTTAGCTTCAGAGAGAAAGACTGTGTTGTTAGATTCAGAGAGAAAGACTGTGTTGTTAGATTCAGAGAGAAAGACTGTTGTTAGATTCAGATAGAAAGACTGTGTTGTTAGATTCAGAGAGAAAGACTGTGTTGTTAGATTCAGAGAGAAAGAATGTGTTGTTAGATTCAGAGAGAAAGACTGTTTAGATTCAGAGAGAAAGACTGTGTTGTTAGATTCAGAGAGAAAGACTGTGTTGTTAGATTCAGAGAGAAAGACTGTTGTTAGATTCAGAGAAAAATACTGTGTTGTTAGATTCAGAGAGAAAGACTGTTGTTAGATTCAGAGAGAAAGACTGTTGTTAGATTCAGAGAGAAAGACTGTGTTGTGTTGTTAGATTCAGAGAGAAAGACTGTGTTGTGTTGTTAGATTCAGAGAGAAAGAATGTGTTGTTAGCTTCAGAGAGAAAGACTGTGTTGTTAGATTCAGAGAGAAAGACTGTGTTGTTAGATTCAGAGAGAAAGACTGTGTTGTTAGATTCAGGGAGAAATACTGTTGTTAGATTCAGAGAGAAAGACTGTGTGGTTAGATTCAGAGAGAAAGCCTGTTGTTAAATTCAGAGAGAAAGACTGTGTTGTTAGATTCAGAGAGAAAGACTGTGTTGTTAGATTCAGAGAGAAAGAATGTGTTGTTAGATTCAGAGAGAAAGACTGTTTAGATTCAGAGAGAAAGACTGTGTTGTTAGATTCAGAGAGAAAGACTGTGTTGTTAGATTCAGAGAGAAAGACTGTTGTTAGATTCAGAGAAAAATACTGTGTTGTTAGATTCAGAGAGAAAGACTGTTGTTAGATTCAGAGAGAAAGACTGTTGTTAGATTCAGAGAGAAAGACTGTGTTGTGTTGTTAGATTCAGAGAGAAAGACTGTGTTGTGTTGTTAGATTCAGAGAGAAAGAATGTGTTGTTAGCTTCAGAGAGAAAGACTGTGTTGTTAGATTCAGAGAGAAAGACTGTGTTGTTAGATTCAGAGAGAAAGACTGTGTTGTTAGATTCAGGGAGAAATACTGTTGTTAGATTCAGAGAGAAAGACTGTGTGGTTAGATTCAGAGAGAAAGCCTGTTGTTAAATTCAGAGAGAAAGACTGTGTTGTTAGATTCAGAGAGAAAGACTGTGTTGTTACATTCAGAGAGAAAGACTGTTGTTAGATTCAGAGAGAAAGACTGTGTTGTTAGATTCAGAGAGAAAGACTGTTGTTAGATTCAGAGAGAAAGACTGTGTTTGTTGTTAGATTCAGAGAGAAATACTGTGTTGTTAGATTCAGAGAGAAAGACTGTGATGTTAGATTCAGAAAGAATTGATTGATTGATTGATTGAAAACTTTATTAACAGATTGCAGAATGGGTACAATACAGTACAGCTCAATACACACAATTGTTAAGGGGATGCAGACCAGAGAAAGACTTTCGTCTTGTTTACATCAGGGTCCCCCATTTTCAATTCATCAGGACATATATGACATACATGACATACAGATAGTCAGTACTGCTACATCTATACATTTATGACATACCAGATTTGCAAATACAGTACTGTTTGTGATACAGAAGGAGTCAGGAAAAGGGAGTATATACATTTGACGTAGAAACTGTACATTGGAGGAGGTTGGGTGGGGGGGTTGGGTACACTGGGATATTGACAACCATACTGGGTAATCTACATTGGAGGTGGTTGGGGGGGGGGGGGGCACACTGTATATACAAGCAAAACTGTACATTGAGGGGGGGGGGGGGGACACTGTACAAACAAACAAAATTGTACATTGGACTATTGACAAAACCATACTAGGTAAATGACTGTACATTGGAGGGGGTTGGGTTAGGATATTTACAGGGGCCAGTGTTGAATTGCAGTCTCCCGTAGGTGTCCCTTGAGAGAGGTTTTGAAAGTGGGTAGTGATCCACATTCCTTTACAGCTTTGGGTAGGGCGTTCCACATTGATGTGGCATAATTGCGAAACGTGTTTAGTCCCTTATTTGAGCCGAAACTGGGTTTAACATGATTTGTGGAGCTCCCTCTGGTGTTGTGATCGTGGTATTCACTGACCTTTGGGAAGTATTTTGACATGTACATGGGTACCTTGGTCGTGTAGTGTATCTTGTAGACCAGGCCCATTGCAAGTTGCTGTACTCTGTCGTCTACTCTAAGCCATCCTAGGTTGTCAAAGTGGGCAGGGGTGAGGTGGGTTCTAGGAGTAAGGTCAAGCAGTAGTCTGACCAGTTTGTTTTGAGATGTTTGTAATTTTGTTTTTAGCGCCTTTGAGGTGCTTTGGTACCATGAGGTGCAAGCATAGTCGTAGTACCCCTGAATGAGTGGTCCTGTCAGAGTCTTCAGGGTATTCTTGTTTACCAGAGAGGAGATCCGGTACAAGAATCGAGTTCGTTGGTTGAC
This sequence comes from Notolepis coatsorum, assembly GCF_963971535.1. Classification (NCBI taxonomy): domain Eukaryota; kingdom Metazoa; phylum Chordata; class Actinopteri; order Aulopiformes; family Paralepididae; genus Notolepis; species Notolepis coatsorum. Next base: position 127,612,113 of record NC_140177.1, read on the forward strand.
TTTTTTTATTACATTGGATGCCATTTTGTCACAGGAGAGATTAGCCTCTAGGATGGAACCCAGGTAGGTAATTTCATCTTTCCTTGTGACAATATTGTCACCCACTGTAACTGAGAAGCCGTCGGTCTTGCTGAGTTTGTTATTTGAACCGAAGAGAATGGACTCTGTTTTGCCCATGTGTAATGATAGTTTGTTATCAGCGAGCCATATGCAGATTCTGCCTAGTTCCGAGCTGAGGGTTTTTTCAACCTGTAACTTGTTCTTGTCAGAGACCAGCAGGGCTGAGTCGTCCGCAAACAGGAACAAGTTGCAGTCACAAGCTGACGACATGTCATTTGCATAAATTAGGAACAGTAGCGGTCCTAGTATGCTTCCTTGTGGAACACCACAGCTCACTGTGAGAAAGACTGTGTTGTTAGATTCAGAGAGAAAGACTGTGTTGTTAGATTCAGAGAGAAAGACTGTTGTTAGATTCAGAGAGAAAGACTGTTGTTAGATTCAGAGATTAAGACTGTGTTGTTAGATTCAGAGAGAAAGACTATGTTGTTAGATTCAGATAGAAAGACTGTGTGGTTAGATTCAGAAAGACTGTGTTGTTAGATTCAGAGAGAAAGACTGTGTTGTTAGACACAGAGAGAAAGACTGTGTTGTTAGCTTCAGAGAGAAAGACTGTGTTGTTAGATTCAGAGAGAAAGACTGGTGTTAGATTCAGAGAGAAAGACTGTGTTGTTACATTTAGAGAGAAAGACTGTTGTTAGATTCAGAGAGAAAGACTGTTGTTAGATTCAGAGAGAAATACTGTGTTGTTAGATTCAGAGAGAAAGACTGTTGTTAGATTCAGAGAGAAAGACTGTGTTGTTAGATTCAGAGAGAAAGACTGTGTTTTTAGATTCAGAGAGAAAGACTATTGTTAGATTCAGAGAGAAAGACTGTGTTGTTAGATTCAGAGAGAAAGACTGTTGTTAGATTCAGAGAGAAAGACTCTGTTGTTAGATTCAGAGAGAAAGACTGTGTTGTTAGATTCAGAGAGAAAGACAGTGTTGTTAGATTCAGAGAGAAAGACTGTTGTTAGATTCAGAGAAAAAGACTGTGTTGTTAGATTCAGGGAGAAATACTGTTGTTAGATTCAGAGAGAAAGACTGTGTGGTTAGATTCAGAGAGAAAGCCTGTTGTTAAATTCAGAGAGAAAGACTGTGTTGTTAGATTCAGAGAGAAAGACTGTGTTGTTAGATTCAGAGAGAAAGACTGTTGTTAGATTCAGAGAGAAAGACTGTGTTGTTAGATTCAGAGAGAAAGACTGTTGTTAGATTCAGAGAGAAAGACTGTTGTTACTGTAGCTTCAGAGAGAAAGACTGTGTTGTTAGATTCAGAGAGAAAGACTGTTGTTATATTCAGAGAGAAAGACTGTGTTTGTTGTTAGATTCAGAGAGAAATACTGTGTTGGTAGATTCAGAGAGAAAGACTGTGATGTTAGATTCAGAAAGAAAGACTGTGTTGTTAGATTCAGAGAGAAAGACTGTGTTGTTAAATTCAGAGAGAAAGACTGTTGTTAGATTCAGAGAGAAATACTGTTGTTAGATTCAGAGAGAAAGACTGTGTTGTTAGATTCAGAGAGAAAGACTATGTTGTTAGATTCAGATAGAAAGACTGTGTGGTTAGATTCAGAAAGACTGTGTTGTTAGATTCAGAGAGAAAGACTGTGTTGTTAGACACAGAGAGAAAGACTGTGTTGTTAGCTTCAGAGAGAAAGACTGTGTTGTTAGATTCAGAGAGAAAGACTGGTGTTAGATTCAGAGAGAAAGACTGTGTTGTTACATTTAGAGAGAAAGACTGTTGTTAGATTCAGAGAGAAAGACTGTTGTTAGATTCAGAGAGAAATACTGTGTTGTTAGATTCAGAGAGAAAGACTGTTGTTAGATTCAGAGAGAAAGACCGTGTTGTTAGATTCAGAGAGAAAGACTGTTGTTAGATTCAGAGAGAAAGGCTGTTGTTAGATTCAGAGAGGAAGACTGTGTTGTTAGTTTCAGGGAGAAAGACTGTTGTTAGATTCAGAGAGAAAGACTGTGTGGTTAGATTCAGAGAGAAAGACTGTTGTTAGATTCAGAGAGAAAGACTGTGTTGTTAGATTCAGAGAGAAATACTGTGTTGTTAGATTCAGATAGAAATACTGTGTGGTTAGATTCAGAGAGAAAGACTGTGTTGTTAGATTCAGAGAGAAAGACTGTTGTTAGATTCAGAGAGAAAGACTGTGTTGTTAGATTCAGAGAGAAAGACTGTGTTGTTAGATTCAGAAAGAAAGACTGTTGTTAGATTCAGAGAGAAAGACTGTTTGTTGTTAGATTCAGAGAGAAATAATGTGTTGTTAGATTCAGAGAGAAAGACTGTGTTGTTAGATTCAGAGAGAAATACTGTTGTTAGATTCAGAGAAAAATACTGTGTTGTTAGATTCAGAGAGAAAGACTATGTTGTTAGATTCAGATAGAAAGACTGTGTGGTTAGATTCAGAAAGACTGTGTTGTTAGATTCAGAGAGAAAGACTGTGTTGTTAGATTCAGAGAGAAAGACTGTGTTGTTAGATTCAGAGAGAAATACTGTGTTGTTAGATTCAGAGAGAAAGACTGTGTTGTTAGATTCAGAGAGAAAGACTGTGTTGTTAGATTCAGAGAGAAAGACTGTTGTTAGATTCAGAGAGAAAGACTGTGTTGTTAGATTCAGAGAGAAAGACTGTTGTTAGATTCAGAGAGAAAGACTGTGTTGTTAGATTCAGAGAGAAAGACTGTGTTGTTAGATTCAGAGAGAAAGACTGTGTTGTTAGATTCAGAGAGAAAGACTGTGTTGTTAGATTCAGAGAGAAAGACTGTTGTTAGATTCAGAGAGAGAGACTGTGTTGTTAGATTCAGAGAGAAAGACTGTTGTTAGATTCAGAGAGAAAGACTGTTTAGATTCAGAGAGAAATACTGTGTTGTTAGATTCAGAGAGAAAGACTTTGTTGTTAGATTCAGAGAGAAAGACTGTTGTTAGATTCAGAGAAAAATACTGTGTTGTTAGATTCAGAGAGAAAGACTGTTGTTAGATTCAGAGAGAAAGACTGTGTTGTGTTGTTAGATTCAGAGAGAAAGACTGTGTTGTTAGATTCAGAGAGAAAGATGGTGTTGTTAGATTCAGAGAGAAAGACTGTGTGGTTAGATTCAGAGAGAAATACTGTGTTGTTAGATTCAGAGAGAAAGACTGTGTTTGTTGTTAGATTCAGAGAGAAATAATGTGTTGTTAGATTCAGAGAGAAAGACTGTGTTGTTAGATTCAGATAGAAAGACTGTTGTTAGATTCAGAGAGAAAGACTGTGTTGTTAGATTCAGAGAGAAAGACTATGTTGTTAGATTCAGATAGAAAGACTGTGTTGTTAGATTCAGAGAGAAAGACTGTTGTTAGATTCAGAGAGAAAGACTGTGTTGTTAGATTCAGAGAGAAAGACTATGTTGTTAGATTCAGATAGAAAGACTGTGTGGTTAGATTCAGAAAGACTGTGTTGTTAGATTCAGTGAAAAAGACTGTGTTGTTAGATTCAGAGAGAAAGAATGTGTTGTTAGCTTCAGAGAGAAAGACTGTGTTGTTAGATTCAGAGAGAAAGACTGTGTTGTTAGATTCAGAGAGAAAGACTGTTGTTAGATTCAGAGAGAAAGACTGTGTAGTTAGATTCAGAGAGAAAGACTGTTTGTTAGATTCAGAGAGAAATACTGTGTTGTTAGATTCAGAGAGAAAGACTGTGTTGTTAGATTCAGAGAGAAAGAATGTGTTGTTAGATTCAGAGAGAAAGACTGTTTAGATTCAGAGAGAAAGACTGTGTTGTTAGATTCAGAGAGAAAGACTGTGTTGTTAGATTCAGATGATAGAAAGACTGTTGTTAGATTCAGAGAGAAATACTGTGTAGTTAGATTGAGAGGGAAAGACTGTGTTATTAGATTCAGATAGAAAGACTGTTGTTAGATTCAGAGAGAAAGACTGTGTTGTTAGATTCAGAGAGAAAGACTATGTTGTTAGATTCAGATAGAAAGACTGTGTTGTTAGATTCAGAGAGAAAGACTGTTGTTAGATTCAGAGAGAAAGACTGTGTTGTTAGATTCAGAGAGAAAGACTGTTGTTAGATTCAGAGAGAAAGACTGTGTTGTTAGATTCAGAGAGAAAGTCTGTGTTGTTAGATTCAGAGAGAAAGAATGTGTGGTTAGATTCAGAAAGACTGTGTTGTTAGATTCAGAGAAAAAGACTGTGTTGTTAGATTCAGAGAGAAATAATGTGTTGTTAGCTTCAGAGAGAAAGACTGTGTTGTTAGATTCAGAGAGAAAGACTGTGTTGTTAGATTCAGAGAGAAAGACTGTTGTTAGATTCAGAGAAAAAGACTGTGTTGTTAGATTCAGAGAGAAAGACTGTGTTGTTAGATTCAGAGAGAAAGACTGTTGTTAGATTCAGAGAGAAAGACTGTGTTGTTAGATTCAGAGAGAAAGACTGTTGTTAGATTCAGATAGAAAGACTGTGTTGTTAGATTCAGAGAGAAAGACTGTGTTGTTAGATTCAGAGAGAAAGAATGTGTTGTTAGATTCAGAGAGAAAGACTGTTTAGATTCAGAGAGAAAGACTGTGTTGTTAGATTCAGAGAGAAAGACTGTGTTGTTAGATTCAGAGAGAAAGACTGTTGTTAGATTCAGAGAAAAATACTGTGTTGTTAGATTCAGAGAGAAAGACTGTTGTTAGATTCAGAGAAAAAGACTGTTGTTAGATTCAGAGAGAAAGACTGTGTTGTGTTGTTAGATTCAGAGAGAAAGACTGTGTTGTGTTGTTAGATTCAGAGAGAAAGAATGTGTTGTTAGCTTCAGAGAGAAAGACTGTGTTGTTAGATTCAGAGAGAAAGACTGTGTTGTTAGATTCAGATAGAAATACTGTGTGGTTAGATTCAGAGAGAAAGACTGTGTTGTTAGATTCAGAGAGAAAGACTGTTGTTAGATTCAGAGAGAAAGACTGTTGTTAGATTCAGAGAGAAAGACTGTGTTGTTAGATTCATAGAGAAAGAATGTGTTGTTAGATTCAGAGAGAAAGACTGTTTAGATTCAGAGAGAAATACTGTGTTGTTAGATTCAGAGAGAAAGACTGTGTTGTTAGATTCAGAGAGAAAGACTGTTGTTAGATTCAGAGAAAAATACTGTGTTGTTAGATTCAGAGAGAAAGACTGTTGTTAGATTCAGAGAGAAAGACTGTTGTTAGATTCAGAGAGAAAGACTGTGTTGTGTTGTTAGATTCAGAGAGAAAGACTGTGTTGTGTTGTTAGATTCAGAGAGAAAGACTGTGTTGTGTTGTTAGATTCAGAGAGAAAGACTGTGTTGTTAGATTCAGAGAGAAAGACGGTGTTGTTAGATTCAGAGAGAAAGACTGTGTGGTTAGATTCAGAGAGAAAGACTGTGTTGTTAGATTCAGAGAGAAAGACTGTGTTTGTTGTTAGATTCAGAGAGAAATACTGTGTTGTTAGATTCAGAGAGAAAGACTGTGTTGTTAGATTCAGAGAGAAAGACTGTTGTTAGATTCAGAGAGAAATACTGTGTTGTTAGATTCAGAGAGAAAGACTGTGTTGTTAGATTCAAAGAGAACTACTGTTGTTAGATTCAGAGAAAAAGAGTGTGTTGTTAGATTCAGAGAGAAAGACTGTTGTTAGATTCAGAGAGAAAGACTGTTGTTAGATTCAGAGAGAAAGACTGTGTTGTGTTGTTAGATTCAGAGAGAAATACTGTGTTGTTAGATTCAGAGAGAAAGGCTGTGTTGTTAGATTCAGAGAGAAAGACTGTGTTGTTAGATTCAGAGAGAAAGACTGTGTGGTTAGATTCAGAGAGAAAGACTGTGTTGTTAGATTCAGAGAGAAAGTCTGTGTTTGTTGTTAGATTCAGAGAGAAATACTGTGTTGTTAGATTCAGAGAGAAATACTGTGTTGTTAGATTCAGAGAGAAAGACTGTTGTTAGATTCAGAGAGAAAGACTGTGTTGTGTTGTTAGATTCAGAGAGAAAGACTGTGTTGTGTTGTTAGATTCAGAGAGAAAGACTGTGTTGTTAGATTCAGAGAGAAAGACGGTGTTGTTAGATTCAGAGAGAAAGACTGTGTTGTTAGATTCAGAGAGAAAGACTGTGTTGTTAGATTCAGAGAGAAAGACTGTTTGTTGTTAGATTCAGAGAGAAATACTGTGTTGTTAGATTCAGAGAGAAAGACTGTGTTGTTAGATTCAGAGAGAACTACTGTTGTTAGATTCAGAGAAAAAGACTGTGTTGTTAGATTCAGAGAGAAAGACTGTGTTGTTAGATTCAGAGAGAAAGACTGTTGTTAGATTCAGAGAGAAATACTGTGTTGTTAGATTCAGAGAGAAAGACTGTGTTGTTAGATTCAGAGAGAAAGAATGTGTTGTTAGATTCAGAGAGAAAGACTGTTTAGATTCAGAGAGAAAGACTGTGTTGTTAGATTCAGAGAGAAAGACTGTGTTGTTAGATTCAGATGATAGAAAGACTGTTGTTAGATTCAGAGAGAAATACTGTGTAGTTAGATTGAGAGGGAAAGACTGTGTTATTAGATTCAGATAGAAAGACTGTTGTTAGATTCAGAGAGAAAGACTGTGTTGTTAGATTCAGAGAGAAAGATTATGTTGTTAGATTCAGATAGAAAGACTGTGTTGTTAGATTCAGAGAGAAAGACTGTTGTTAGATTCAGAGAGAAAGACTGTGTTGTTAGATTCAGAGAGAAAGACTGTTGTTAGATTCAGAGAGAAAGACTGTGTTGTTAGATTCAGAGAGAAAGTCTGTGTTGTTAGATTCAGAGAGAAAGAATGTGTGGTTAGATTCAGAAAGACTGTGTTGTTAGATTCAGAGAAAAAGACTGTGTTGTTAGATTCAGAGAGAAATAATGTGTTGTTAGCTTCAGAGAGAAAGACTGTGTTGTTAGATTCAGAGAGAAAGACTGTGTTGTTAGATTCAGAGAGAAAGACTGTTGTTAGATTCAGAGAGAAATACTGTGTTGTTAGATTCAGAGAGAAAGACTGTTGTTAGATTCAGATAGAAAGACTGTGTTGTTAGATTCAGAGAGAAAGACTGTGTTGTTAGATTCAGAGAGAAAGAATGTGTTGTTAGATTCAGAGAGAAAGACTGTTTAGATTCAGAGAGAAAGACTGTGTTGTTAGATTCAGAGAGAAAGACTGTGTTGTTAGATTCAGAGAGAAAGACTGTTGTTAGATTCAGAGAAAAATACTGTGTTGTTAGATTCAGAGAGAAAGACTGTTGTTAGATTCAGAGAGAAAGACTGTTGTTAGATTCAGAGAGAAAGACTGTGTTGTGTTGTTAGATTCAGAGAGAAAGACTGTGTTGTGTTGTTAGATTCAGAGAGAAAGAATGTGTTGTTAGCTTCAGAGAGAAATACTGTGTTGTTAGATTCAGAGAGAAAGACTGTGTTGTTAGATTCAGATAGAAATACTGTGTGGTTAGATTCAGAGAGAAAGACTGTGTTGTTAGATTCAGAGAGAAAGACTGTTGTTAGATTCAGAGAGAAAGACTGTTGTTAGATTCAGAGAGAAAGACTGTGTTGTTAGATTCATAGAGAAAGAATGTGTTGTTAGATTCAGAGAGAAAGACTGTTTAGATTCAGAGAGAAATACTGTGTTGTTAGATTCAGAGAGAAAGACTGTGTTGTTAGATTCAGAGAGAAAGACTGTTGTTAGATTCAGAGAAAAATACTGTGTTGTTAGATTCAGAGAGAAATACTGTTGTTAGATTCAGAGAGAAAGACTGTTGTTAGATTCAGAGAGAAAGACTGTGTTGTGTTGTTAGATTCAGAGAGAAAGACTGTGTTGTGTTGTTAGATTCAGAGAAAAAGACTGTTGTTAGATTCAGAGAGAAAGACTGTGTTGTGTTGTTAGATTCAGAGAGAAAGACTGTGTTGTGTTGTTAGATTCAGAGAGAAAGAATGTGTTGTTAGCTTCAGAGAGAAAGACTGTGTTGTTAGATTCAGAGAGAAAGACTGTGTTGTTAGATTCAGATAGAAATACTGTGTGGTTAGATTCAGAGAGAAAGACTGTGTTGTTAGATTCAGAGAGAAAGACTGTTGTTAGATTCAGAGAGAAAGACTGTTGTTAGATTCAGAGAGAAAGACTGTGTTGTTAGATTCATAGAGAAAGAATGTGTTGTTAGATTCAGAGAGAAAGACTGTTTAGATTCAGAGAGAAATACTGTGTTGTTAGATTCAGAGAGAAAGACTGTGTTGTTAGATTCAGAGAGAAAGACTGTTGTTAGATTCAGAGAAAAATACTGTGTTGTTAGATTCAGAGAGAAAGACTGTTGTTAGATTCAGAGAGAAAGACTGTTGTTAGATTCAGAGAGAAAGACTGTGTTGTGTTGTTAGATTCAGAGAGAAAGACTGTGTTGTGTTGTTAGATTCAGAGAGAAAGACTGTGTTGTGTTGTTAGATTCAGAGAGAAAGACTGTGTTGTTAGATTCAGAGAGAAAGACGGTGTTGTTAGATTCAGAGAGAAAGACTGTGTGGTTAGATTCAGAGAGAAAGACTGTGTTGTTAGATTCAGAGAGAAAGACTGTGTTTGTTGTTAGATTCAGAGAGAAATACTGTGTTGTTAGATTCAGAGAGAAAGACTGTGTTGTTAGATTCAGAGAGAAAGACTGTTGTTAGATTCAGAGAGAAATACTGTGTTGTTAGATTCAGAGAGAAAGACTGTGTTGTTAGATTCAAAGAGAACTACTGTTGTTAGATTCAGAGAAAAAGACTGTGTTGTTAGATTCAGAGAGAAAGACTGTTGTTAGATTCAGAGAGAAAGACTGTTGTTAGATTCAGAGAGAAAGACTGTGTTGTGTTGTTAGATTCAGAGAGAAAGACTGTGTTGTTAGATTCAGAGAGAAAGGCTGTGTTGTTAGATTCAGAGAGAAAGACTGTGTTGTTAGATTCAGAGAGAAAGACTGTGTGGTTAGATTCAGAGAGAAAGACTGTGTTGTTAGATTCAGAGAGAAAGTCTGTGTTTGTTGTTAGATTCAGAGAGAAATACTGTGTTGTTAGATTCAGAGAGAAATACTGTGTTGTTAGATTCAGAGAGAAAGACTGTTGTTAGATTCAGAGAGAAAGACTGTGTTGTGTTGTTAGATTCAGAGAGAAAGACTGTGTTGTGTTGTTAGATTCAGAGAGAAAGACTGTGTTGTTAGATTCAGAGAGAAAGACGGTGTTGTTAGATTCAGAGAGAAAGACTGTGTTGTTAGATTCAGAGAGAAAGACTGTGTTGTTAGATTCAGAGAGAAAGACTGTTTGTTGTTAGATTCAGAGAGAAATACTGTGTTGTTAGATTCAGAGAGAAAGACTGTGTTGTTAGATTCAGAGAGAACTACTGTTGTTAGATTCAGAGAAAAAGACTGTGTTGTTAGATTCAGAGAGAAAGACTGTGTTGTTAGATTCAGAGAGAAAGACTGTTGTTAGATTCAGAGAGAAATACTGTGTTGTTAGATTCAGAGAGAAAGACTGTGTTGTTAGATTCAGAGAGAAAGAATGTGTTGTTAGATTCAGAGAGAAAGACTGTTTAGATTCAGAGAGAAAGACTGTGTTGTTAGATTCAGAGAGAAAGACTGTGTTGTTAGATTCAGATGATAGAAAGACTGTTGTTAGATTCAGAGAGAAATACTGTGTAGTTAGATTGAGAGGGAAAGACTGTGTTATTAGATTCAGATAGAAAGACTGTTGTTAGATTCAGAGAGAAAGACTGTGTTGTTAGATTCAGAGAGAAATACTATGTTGTTAGATTCAGATAGGAAGACTGTGTTGTTAGATTCAGAGAGAAAGACTGTTGTTAGATTCAGAGAGAAAGACTGTGTTGTTAGATTCAGAGAGAAAGACTGTTGTTAGATTCAGAGAGAAAGACTGTGTTGTTAGATTCAGAGAGAAAGTCTGTGTTGTTAGATTCAGAGAGAAAGAATGTGTTGTTAGATTCAGAGAGAAAGACTGTTTAGATTCAGAGAGAAAGACTGTGTTGTTAGATTCAGAGAGAAAGACTGTGTTGTTAGATTCAGAGAGAAAGACTGTTGTTAGATTCAGAGAAAAATACTGTGTTGTTAGATTCAGAGAGAAAGACTGTTGTTAGATTCAGAGAGAAAGACTGTTGTTAGATTCAGAGAGAAAGACTGTGTTGTGTTGTTAGATTCAGAGAGAAAGACTGTGTTGTGTTGTTAGATTCAGAGAGAAAGAATGTGTTGTTAGCTTCAGAGAGAAATACTGTGTTGTTAGATTCAGAGAGAAAGACTGTGTTGTTAGATTCAGATAGAAATACTGTGTGGTTAGATTCAGAGAGAAAGACTGTGTTGTTAGATTCAGAGAGAAAGACTGTTGTTAGATTCAGAGAGAAAGACTGTTGTTAGATTCAGAGAGAAAGACTGTGTTGTTAGATTCATAGAGAAAGAATGTGTTGTTAGATTCAGAGAGAAAGACTGTTTAGATTCAGAGAGAAATACTGTGTTGTTAGATTCAGAGAGAAAGACTGTGTTGTTAGATTCAGAGAGAAAGACTGTTGTTAGATTCAGAGAAAAATACTGTGTTGTTAGATTCAGAGAGAAATACTGTTGTTAGATTCAGAGAGAAAGACTGTTGTTAGATTCAGAGAGAAAGACTGTGTTGTGTTGTTAGATTCAGAGAGAAAGACTGTGTTGTGTTGTTAGATTCAGAGAAAAAGACTGTTGTTAGATTCAGAGAGAAAGACTGTGTTGTGTTGTTAGATTCAGAGAGAAAGACTGTGTTGTGTTGTTAGATTCAGAGAGAAAGAATGTGTTGTTAGCTTCAGAGAGAAAGACTGTGTTGTTAGATTCAGAGAGAAAGACTGTGTTGTTAGATTCAGATAGAAATACTGTGTGGTTAGATTCAGAGAGAAAGACTGTGTTGTTAGATTCAGAGAGAAAGACTGTTGTTAGATTCAGAGAGAAAGACTGTTGTTAGATTCAGAGAGAAAGACTGTGTTGTTAGATTCATAGAGAAAGAATGTGTTGTTAGATTCAGAGAGAAAGACTGTTTAGATTCAGAGAGAAATACTGTGTTGTTAGATTCAGAGAGAAAGACTGTGTTGTTAGATTCAGAGAGAAAGACTGTTGTTAGATTCAGAGAAAAATACTGTGTTGTTAGATTCAGAGAGAAAGACTGTTGTTAGATTCAGAGAGAAAGACTGTTGTTAGATTCAGAGAGAAAGACTGTGTTGTGTTGTTAGATTCAGAGAGAAAGACTGTGTTGTGTTGTTAGATTCAGAGAGAAAGACTGTGTTGTGTTGTTAGATTCAGAGAGAAAGACTGTGTTGTTAGATTCAGAGAGAAAGACGGTGTTGTTAGATTCAGAGAGAAAGACTGTGTGGTTAGATTCAGAGAGAAAGACTGTGTTGTTAGATTCAGAGAGAAAGACTGTGTTTGTTGTTAGATTCAGAGAGAAATACTGTGTTGTTAGATTCAGAGAGAAAGACTGTGTTGTTAGATTCAGAGAGAAAGACTGTTGTTAGATTCAGAGAGAAATACTGTGTTGTTAGATTCAGAGAGAAAGACTGTGTTGTTAGATTCAAAGAGAACTACTGTTGTTAGATTCAGAGAAAAAGACTGTGTTGTTAGATTCAGAGAGAAAGACTGTTGTTAGATTCAGAGAGAAAGACTGTTGTTAGATTCAGAGAGAAAGACTGTGTTGTGTTGTTAGATTCAGAGAGAAAGACTGTGTTGTTAGATTCAGAGAGAAAGGCTGTGTTGTTAGATTCAGAGAGAAAGACTGTGTTGTTAGATTCAGAGAGAAAGACTGTGTGGTTAGATTCAGAGAGAAAGACTGTGTTGTTAGATTCAGAGAGAAAGTCTGTGTTTGTTGTTAGATTCAGAGAGAAATACTGTGTTGTTAGATTCAGAGAGAAATACTGTGTTGTTAGATTCAGAGAGAAAGACTGTTGTTAGATTCAGAGAGAAAGACTGTGTTGTGTTGTTAGATTCAGAGAGAAAGACTGTGTTGTGTTGTTAGATTCAGAGAGAAAGACTGTGTTGTTAGATTCAGAGAGAAAGACGGTGTTGTTAGATTCAGAGAGAAAGACTGTGTTGTTAGATTCAGAGAGAAAGACTGTGTTGTTAGATTCAGAGAGAAAGACTGTTTGTTGTTAGATTCAGAGAGAAATACTGTGTTGTTAGATTCAGAGAGAAAGACTGTGTTGTTAGATTCAGAGATAACTACTGTTGTTAGATTCAGAGAAAAAGACTGTGTTGTTAGATTCAGAGAGAAAGACTGTGTTGTTAGATTCAGAGAGAAAGACTGTTGTTAGATTCAGAGAGAAATACTGTGTTGTTAGATTCAGAGAGAAAGACTGTGTTGTTAGATTCAGAGAGAAAGAATGTGTTGTTAGATTCAGAGAGAAAGACTGTTTAGATTCAGAGAGAAAGACTGTGTTGTTAGATTCAGAGAGAAAGACTGTGTTGTTAGATTCAGATGATAGAAAGACTGTTGTTAGATTCAGAGAGAAATACTGTGTAGTTAGATTGAGAGGGAAAGACTGTGTTATTAGATTCAGATAGAAAGACTGTTGTTAGATTCAGAGAGAAAGACTGTGTTGTTAGATTCAGAGAGAAATACTATGTTGTTAGATTCAGATAGGAAGACTGTGTTGTTAGATTCAGAGAGAAAGACTGTTGTTAGATTCAGAGAGAAAGACTGTGTTGTTAGATTCAGAGAGAAAGACTGTTGTTAGATTCAGAGAGAAAGACTGTGTTGTTAGATTCAGAGAGAAAGTCTGTGTTGTTAGATTCAGAGAGAAAGAATGTGTGGTTAGATTCAGAAAGACTGTGTTGTTAGATTCAGAGAAAAAGACTGTGTTGTTAGATTCAGAGAGAAATAATGTGTTGTTAGCTTCAGAGAGAAAGACTGTGTTGTTAGATTCAGAGAGAAAGACTGTGTTGTTAGATTCAGAGAGAAAGACTGTTGTTAGATTCAGAGAGAAAGACTGTGTTGTTAGATTCAGAGAGAAAGACTGTTGTTAGATTCAGATAGAAAGACTGTGTTGTTAGATTCAGAGAGAAAGACTGTGTTGTTAGATTCAGAGAGAAAGAATGTGTTGTTAGATTCAGAGAGAAAGACTGTTTAGATTCAGAGAGAAAGACTGTGTTGTTAGATTCAGAGAGAAAGACTGTGTTGTTAGATTCAGAGAGAAAGACTGTTGTTAGATTCAGAGAAAAATACTGTGTTGTTAGATTCAGAGAGAAAGACTGTTGTTAGATTCAGAGAGAAAGACTGTTGTTAGATTCAGAGAGAAAGACTGTGTTGTGTTGTTAGATTCAGAGAGAAAGACTGTGTTGTGTTGTTAGATTCAGAGAGAAAGACTGTGTTGTTAGATTCAGAGAGAAAGACGGTGTTGTTAGATTCAGAGAGAAAGACTGTGTTGTTAGATTCAGAGAGAAAGACTGTGTTGTTAGATTCAGAGAGAAAGACTGTTTGTTGTTAGATTCAGAGAGAAATACTGTGTTGTTAGATTCAGAGAGAAAGACTGTGTTGTTAGATTCAGAGAGAACTACTGTTGTTAGATTCAGAGAAAAAGACTGTGTTGTTAGATTCAGAGAGAAAGACTGTGTTGTTAGATTCAGAGAGAAAGACTGTTGTTAGATTCAGAGAGAAATACTGTGTTGTTAGATTCAGAGAGAAAGACTGTGTTGTTAGATTCAGAGAGAAAGAATGTGTTGTTAGATTCAGAGAGAAAGACTGTTTAGATTCAGAGAGAAAGACTGTGTTGTTAGATTCAGAGAGAAAGACTGTGTTGTTAGATTCAGATGATAGAAAGACTGTTGTTAGATTCAGAGAGAAATACTGTGTAGTTAGATTGAGAGGGAAAGACTGTGTTATTAGATTCAGATAGAAAGACTGTTGTTAGATTCAGAGAGAAAGACTGTGTTGTTAGATTCAGAGAGAAATACTATGTTGTTAGATTCAGATAGGAAGACTGTGTTGTTAGATTCAGAGAGAAAGACTGTTGTTAGATTCAGAGAGAAAGACTGTGTTGTTAGATTCAGAGAGAAAGACTGTTGTTAGATTCAGAGAGAAAGACTGTGTTGTTAGATTCAGAGAGAAAGTCTGTGTTGTTAGATTCAGAGAGAAAGAATGTGTGGTTAGATTCAGAAAGACTGTGTTGTTAGATTCAGAGAAAAAGACTGTGTTGTTAGATTCAGAGAGAAATAATGTGTTGTTAGCTTCAGAGAGAAAGACTGTGTTGTTAGATTCAGAGAGAAAGACTGTGTTGTTAGATTCAGAGAGAAAGACTGTTGTTAGATTCAGAGAGAAAGACTGTGTTGTTAGATTCAGAGAGAAAGACTGTTGTTAGATTCAGATAGAAAGACTGTGTTGTTAGATTCAGAGAGAAAGACTGTGTTGTTAGATTCAGAGAGAAAGAATGTGTTGTTAGATTCAGAGAGAAAGACTGTTTAGATTCAGAGAGAAAGACTGTGTTGTTAGATTCAGAGAGAAAGACTGTGTTGTTAGATTCAGAGAGAAAGACTGTTGTTAGATTCAGAGAAAAATACTGTGTTGTTAGATTCAGAGAGAAAGACTGTTGTTAGATTCAGAGAGAAAGACTGTTGTTAGATTCAGAGAGAAAGACTGTGTTGTGTTGTTAGATTCAGAGAGAAAGACTGTGTTGTGTTGTTAGATTCAGAGAGAAAGAATGTGTTGTTAGCTTCAGAGAGAAAGACTGTGTTGTTAGATTCAGAGAGAAAGACTGTGTTGTTAGATTCAGATAGAAATACTGTGTGGTTAGATTCAGAGAGAAAGACTGTGTTGTTAGATTCAGAGAGAAAGACTGTTGTTAGATTCAGAGAGAAAGACTGTTGTTAGATTCAGAGAGAAAGACTGTGTTGTTAGATTCATAGAGAAAGAATGTGTTGTTAGATTCAGAGAGAAAGACTGTTTAGATTCAGAGAGAAATACTGTGTTGTTAGATTCAGAGAGAAAGACTGTGTTGTTAGATTCAGAGAGAAAGACTGTTGTTAGATTCAGAGAAAAATACTGTGTTGTTAGATTCAGAGAGAAAGACTGTTGTTAGATTCAGAGAGAAAGACTGTTGTTAGATTCAGAGAGAAAGACTGTGTTGTGTTGTTAGATTCAGAGAGAAAGACTGTGTTGTGTTGTTAGATTCAGAGAGAAAGACTGTGTTGTGTTGTTAGATTCAGAGAGAAAGACTGTGTTGTTAGATTCAGAGAGAAAGACGGTGTTGTTAGATTCAGAGAGAAAGACTGTGTGGTTAGATTCAGAGAGAAAGACTGTGTTGTTAGATTCAGAGAGAAAGACTGTGTTTGTTGTTAGATTCAGAGAGAAATACTGTGTTGTTAGATTCAGAGAGAAAGACTGTGTTGTTAGATTCAGAGAGAAAGACTGTTGTTAGATTCAGAGAGAAATACTGTGTTGTTAGATTCAGAGAGAAAGACTGTGTTGTTAGATTCAAAGAGAACTACTGTTGTTAGATTCAGAGAAAAAGACTGTTGTTAGATTCAGAGAGAAAGACTGTTGTTAGATTCAGAGAGAAAGACTGTTGTTAGATTCAGAGAGAAAGACTGTGTTGTTAGATTCAGAAAGACTGTGTTGTTAGATTCAGAGAGAAAGACTGTGTTGTTAGATTCAGAGAGAATGGCTGTGTTGTTAGATTCAGAGAGAAAGACTGTGTTGTTAGATTCAGAGAGAAAGACTGTGTGGTTAGATTCAGAGAGAAAGACTGTGTTGTTAGATTCAGAGAGAAAGTCTGTTGTTAGATTCAGAGAAAAATACTGTGTTGTTAGATTCAGAGAGAAAGACTGTTGTTAGATTCAGAGAGAAAGACTGTTGTTAGATTCAGAGAGAAAGACTGTGTTGTGTTGTTAGATTCAGAGAGAAAGACTGTGTTGTGTTGTTAGATTCAGAGAAAAAGACTGTTGTTAGATTCAGAGAGAAAGACTGTGTTGTGTTGTTAGATTCAGAGAGAAAGACTGTGTTGTGTTGTTAGATTCAGAGAGAAAGAATGTGTTGTTAGCTTCAGAGAGAAAGACTGTGTTGTTAGATTCAGAGAGAAAGACTGTGTTGTTAGATTCAGATAGAAATACTGTGTGGTTAGATTCAGAGAGAAAGACTGTGTTGTTAGATTCAGAGAGAAAGACTGTTGTTAGATTCAGAGAGAAAGACTGTTGTTAGATTCAGAGAGAAAGACTGTGTTGTTAGATTCATAGAGAAAGAATGTGTTGTTAGATTCAGAGAGAAAGACTGTTTAGATTCAGAGAGAAATACTGTGTTGTTAGATTCAGAGAGAAAGACTGTGTTGTTAGATTCAGAGAGAAAGACTGTTGTTAGATTCAGAGAAAAATACTGTGTTGTTAGATTCAGAGAGAAAGACTGTTGTTAGATTCAGAGAGAAAGACTGTTGTTAGATTCAGAGAGAAAGACTGTGTTGTGTTGTTAGATTCAGAGAGAAAGACTGTGTTGTGTTGTTAGATTCAGAGAGAAAGACTGTGTTGTGTTGTTAGATTCAGAGAGAAAGACTGTGTTGTGTTGTTAGATTCAGAGAGAAAGACTGTGTTGTGTTGTTAGATTCAGAGAGAAAGACTGTGTTGTTAGATTCAGAGAGAAAGACGGTGTTGTTAGATTCAGAGAGAAAGACTGTGTTGTTAGATTCAGAGAGAAAGACTGTGTTTGTTGTTAGATTCAGAGAGAAATACTGTGTTGTTAGATTCAGAGAGAAAGACTGTGTTGTTAGATTCAGAGAGAAAGACTGTTGTTAGATTCAGAGAGAAATACTGTGTTGTTAGATTCAGAGAGAAAGACTGTGTTGTTAGATTCAAAGAGAACTACTGTTGTTAGATTCAGAGAAAAAGACTGTGTTGTTAGATTCAGAGAGAAAGACTGTTGTTAGATTCAGAGAGAAAGACTGTTGTTAGATTCAGAGAGAAAGACTGTGTTGTGTTGTTAGATTCAGAGAGAAAGACTGTGTTGTTAGATTCAGAGAGAAAGGCTGTGTTGTTAGATTCAGAGAGAAAGACTGTGTTGTTAGATTCAGAGAGAAAGACTGTGTGGTTAGATTCAGAGAGAAAGACTGTGTTGTTAGATTCAGAGAGAAAGTCTGTGTTTGTTGTTAGATTCAGAGAGAAATACTGTGTTGTTAGATTCAGAGAGAAATACTGTGTTGTTAGATTCAGAGAGAAAGACTGTTGTTAGATTCAGAGAGAAAGACTGTGTTGTGTTGTTAGATTCAGAGAGAAAGACTGTGTTGTGTTGTTAGATTCAGAGAGAAAGACTGTGTTGTTAGATTCAGAGAGAAAGACGGTGTTGTTAGATTCAGAGAGAAAGACTGTGTTGTTAGATTCAGAGAGAAAGACTGTGTTGTTAGATTCAGAGAGAAAGACTGTTTGTTGTTAGATTCAGAGAGAAATACTGTGTTGTTAGATTCAGAGAGAAAGACTGTGTTGTTAGATTCAGAGAGAACTACTGTTGTTAGATTCAGAGAAAAAGACTGTGTTGTTAGATTCAGAGAGAAAGACTGTGTTGTTAGATTCAGAGAGAAAGACTGTTGTTAGATTCAGAGAGAAATACTGTGTTGTTAGATTCAGAGAGAAAGACTGTGTTGTTAGATTCAGAGAGAAAGAATGTGTTGTTAGATTCAGAGAGAAAGACTGTTTAGATTCAGAGAGAAAGACTGTGTTGTTAGATTCAGAGAGAAAGACTGTGTTGTTAGATTCAGATGATAGAAAGACTGTTGTTAGATTCAGAGAGAAATACTGTGTAGTTAGATTGAGAGGGAAAGACTGTGTTATTAGATTCAGATAGAAAGACTGTTGTTAGATTCAGAGAGAAAGACTGTGTTGTTAGATTCAGAGAGAAATACTATGTTGTTAGATTCAGATAGGAAGACTGTGTTGTTAGATTCAGAGAGAAAGACTGTTGTTAGATTCAGAGAGAAAGACTGTGTTGTTAGATTCAGAGAGAAAGACTGTTGTTAGATTCAGAGAGAAAGACTGTGTTGTTAGATTCAGAGAGAAAGTCTGTGTTGTTAGATTCAGAGAGAAAGAATGTGTGGTTAGATTCAGAAAGACTGTGTTGTTAGATTCAGAGAAAAAGACTGTGTTGTTAGATTCAGAGAGAAATAATGTGTTGTTAGCTTCAGAGAGAAAGACTGTGTTGTTAGATTCAGAGAGAAAGACTGTGTTGTTAGATTCAGAGAGAAAGACTGTTGTTAGATTCAGAGAGAAAGACTGTGTTGTTAGATTCAGAGAGAAAGACTGTTGTTAGATTCAGATAGAAAGACTGTGTTGTTAGATTCAGAGAGAAAGACTGTGTTGTTAGATTCAGAGAGAAAGAATGTGTTGTTAGATTCAGAGAGAAAGACTGTTTAGATTCAGAGAGAAAGACTGTGTTGTTAGATTCAGAGAGAAAGACTGTGTTGTTAGATTCAGAGAGAAAGACTGTTGTTAGATTCAGAGAAAAATACTGTGTTGTTAGATTCAGAGAGAAAGACTGTTGTTAGATTCAGAGAGAAAGACTGTTGTTAGATTCAGAGAGAAAGACTGTGTTGTGTTGTTAGATTCAGAGAGAAAGACTGTGTTGTGTTGTTAGATTCAGAGAGAAAGAATGTGTTGTTAGCTTCAGAGAGAAAGACTGTGTTGTTAGATTCAGAGAGAAAGACTGTGTTGTTAGATTCAGATAGAAATACTGTGTGGTTAGATTCAGAGAGAAAGACTGTGTTGTTAGATTCAGAGAGAAAGACTGTTGTTAGATTCAGAGAGAAAGACTGTTGTTAGATTCAGAGAGAAAGACTGTGTTGTTAGATTCATAGAGAAAGAATGTGTTGTTAGATTCAGAGAGAAAGACTGTTTAGATTCAGAGAGAAATACTGTGTTGTTAGATTCAGAGAGAAAGACTGTGTTGTTAGATTCAGAGAGAAAGACTGTTGTTAGATTCAGAGAAAAATACTGTGTTGTTAGATTCAGAGAGAAAGACTGTTGTTAGATTCAGAGAGAAAGACTGTTGTTAGATTCAGAGAGAAAGACTGTGTTGTGTTGTTAGATTCAGAGAGAAAGACTGTGTTGTGTTGTTAGATTCAGAGAGAAAGACTGTGTTGTGTTGTTAGATTCAGAGAGAAAGACTGTGTTGTTAGATTCAGAGAGAAAGACGGTGTTGTTAGATTCAGAGAGAAAGACTGTGTGGTTAGATTCAGAGAGAAAGACTGTGTTGTTAGATTCAGAGAGAAAGACTGTGTTTGTTGTTAGATTCAGAGAGAAATACTGTGTTGTTAGATTCAGAGAGAAAGACTGTGTTGTTAGATTCAGAGAGAAAGACTGTTGTTAGATTCAGAGAGAAATACTGTGTTGTTAGATTCAGAGAGAAAGACTGTGTTGTTAGATTCAAAGAGAACTACTGTTGTTAGATTCAGAGAAAAAGACTGTGTTGTTAGATTCAGAGAGAAAGACTGTTGTTAGATTCAGAGAGAAAGACTGTTGTTAGATTCAGAGAGAAAGACTGTGTTGTTAGATTCAGAAAGACTGTGTTGTTAGATTCAGAGAGAAAGACTGTGTTGTTAGATTCAGAGAGAAAGGCTGTGTTGTTAGATTCAGAGAGAAAGACTGTGTTGTTAGATTCAGAGAGAAAGACTGTGTGGTTAGATTCAGAGAGAAAGACTGTGTTGTTAGATTCAGAGAGAAAGTCTGTGTTTGTTGTTAGATTCAGAGAGAAATACTGTGTTGTTAGATTCAGAGAGAAATACTGTGTTGTTAGATTCAGAGAGAAAGACTGTTGTTAGATTCAGAGAGAAAGACTGTGTTGTGTTGTTAGATTCAGAGAGAAAGACTGTGTTGTGTTGTTAGATTCAGAGAGAAAGACTGTGTTGTTAGATTCAGAGAGAAAGACGGTGTTGTTAGATTCAGAGAGAAAGACTGTGTGGTTAGATTCAGAGAGAAAGACTGTGTTGTTAGATTCAGAGCGAAAGACTGTTTGTTGTTAGATTCAGAGAGAAATACTGTGTTGTTAGATTCAGAGAGAAAGTCTGTGTTGTTAGATTCAGAGAGAACTACTGTTGTTAGATTCAGAGAAAAAGACTGTGTTGTTAGATTCAGAGAGAAAGACTGTTGTTAGATTCAGAGAGAAAGACTGTGTTGTTAGATTCAGAGAGAAAGACTGTGTTGTGTTGTTAGATTCAGAGAGAAAGACTGTGTTGTTAGATTCAGAGAGAAAGACTGTGTTGTTAGATTCAGAGAGAAAGACTGTGTGGTTAGATTCAGAGAGAAAGACTGTGTTGTTAGATTCAGAGAGAAAGTCTGTGTTTGTTGTTAGATTCAGAGAGAAATACTGTGTTGTTAGATTCAGAGAGAAATACTGTGTTGTTAGATTCAGATAGAAAGACTGTTGTTAGATTCAGAGAGAAAGACTGTGTTGTTAGATTCAGAGAGAAAGACTGTTGTTAGATTCAGATAGAAATACTGTGTTGTTAGATTCAGAGAGAAAGACTGTGTTGTTAGATTCAGAGAGAAAGACTGTTTAGATTCAGAGAGAAAGACGGTGTTGTTAGATTCAGAGAGAAAGACTGTGTTGTTAGATTCAGAGAGAAAGACTGTTGTTAGATTCAGAGAAAAATACTGTGTTGTTAGATTCAGAGAGAAAGACTGTTGTTAGATTCAGAGAGAAAGACTGTTGTTAGATTCAGAGAGAAAGACTGTGTTGTGTTGTTAGATTCAGAGAGAAAGACTGTGTTGTTAGATTCAGATAGAAAGACTGTTGTTAGATTCAGAGAGAAAGACTGTGTTGTTAGATTCAGAGAGAAAGACTGTTGTTAGATTCAGATAGAAATACTGTGTTGTTAGATTCAGAGAGAAAGACTGTGTTGTTAGATTCAGAGAGAAAGACTGTTTAGATTCAGAGAGAAAGACGGTGTTGTTAGATTCAGAGAGAAAGGCTGTGTTGTTAGATTCAGAGAGAAAGACTGTTGTTAGATTCAGAGAAAAATACTGTGTTGTTAGATTCAGAGAGAAAGACTGTTGTTAGATTCAGAGAGAAAGACTGTTGTTAGATTCAGAGAGAAAGACTGTGTTGTGTTGTTAGATTCAGAGAGAAAGACTGTGTTGTTAGATTCAGAGAGAAAGACAGTGTTGTTAGATTCAGAGAGAAATACTGTGTGGTTAGATTCAGAGAGAAAGACTGTGTTGTTAGATTCAGAGAGAAAGACTGTGTTTGTTGTTAGATTCAGAGAGAAATACTGTGTTGTTAGATTCAGAGAGAAAGACTGTGTTGTTAGATTCAGATAGAAAGACTGTTGTTAGATTCAGAGAGAAAGACTGTGTTGTTAGATTCAGAGAGAAAGACTATGTTGTTAGATTCAGATAGAAAGACTGTGTTGTTAGATTCAGAGAGAAAGACTGTTGTTAGATTCAGAGAGAAATACTGTGTTGTTAGATTCAGAGAGAAAGACTGTTGTTAGATTCAGAGAGAAATACTGTTGTTAGATTCAGAGAAAAAGACTGTGTTAGATTCAGAGAGAAAGACTATGTTGTTAGATTCAGATAGAAAGACTGTGTTGTTAGATTCAGAGAGAAAGACTGTTGTTAGATTCAGAGAGAAAGACTGTGTTGTTAGATTCAGAGAGAAAGACTATGTTGTTAGATTCAGATAGAAAGACTGTGTGGTTAGATTCAGAAATACTGTGTTGTTAGATTCAGAGAAAAATACTGTGTTGTTAGATTCAGAGAGAAAGAATGTGTTGTTAGCTTCAGAGAGAAAGACTGTGTTGTTAGATTCAGAGAGAAATACTGTGTTGTTAGATTCAGAGAGAGAGACTGTTGTTAGATTCAGAGAGAAAGACTGTGTTGTTAGATTCAGAGAGAAAGACTGTTGTTAGATTCAGAGAGAAAGACTGTGTTGTTAGATTCAGAGAGAAAGACTGTGTTGTTAGATTCAGAGAGAAAGAATGTGTTGTTAGATTCAGAGAGAAAGACTGTTTAGATTCAGAGAGAAAGACTGTGTTGTTAGATTCAGAGAGAAAGACTGTGTTGTTAGATTCAGAGAGAAAGACTGTTGTTAGATTCAGAGAAAAAGACTGTGTTGTTAGATTCAGAGAGAAAGACTGTTGTTAGATTCAGAGAGAAAGACTGTTGTTATATTCAGAGAGAAAGACTGTGTTGTGTTGTTAGATTCAGAGAGAAAGACTGTGTTGTTAGATTCAGAGAGAAAGACGGTGTTGTTAGATTCAGAGAGAAATACTGTGTGGTTAGATTCAGAGAGAAAGACTGTGTTGTTAGATTCAGAGAGAAAGACTGTGTTTGTTGTTAGATTCAGAGAGAAATACTGTGTTGTTAGATTCAGAGAGAAAGACTGTGTTGTTAGATTCAGATAGAAAGACTGTTGTTAGATTCAGAGAGAAAGACTGTGTTGTTAGATTCAGAGAGAAAGACTATGTTGTTAGATTCAGAGAGAAATACTGTGTTGTTAGATTCAGAGAGAAAGACTGTGTTGTTAGATTCAGAGAGAAATACTGTTGTTAGATTCAGAGAAAAAGACTGTGTTTTATTCAGAGAGAAAGACTATGTTGTTAGATTCAGATAGAAAGACTGTGTTGTTAGATTCAGAGAGAAAGACTGTTGTTAGATTCAGAGAGAAAGACCGTGTTGTTAGATTCAGAGAGAAAGACTATGTTGTTAGATTCAGATAGAAAGACTGTGTGGTTAGATTCAGAAAGACTGTGTTGTTAGATTCAGAGAAAAAGACTGTGTTGTTAGATTCAGAGAGAAAGAATGTGTTGTTAGCTTCAGAGAGAAAGACTGTGTTGTTAGATTCAGAGAGAAAGACTGTGTTGTTAGATTCAGAGAGAAAGACTGTTGTTAGATTCAGAGAGAAAGACTGTGTTGTTAGATTCAGAGAGAAAGACTGTTGTTAGATTCAGAGAGAAAGACTGTGTTGTTAGATTCAGAGAGAAAGACTGTGTTGTTAGATTCAGAGAGAAAGAATGTGTTGTTAGATTCAGAGAGAAAGACTGTTTAGATTCAGAGAGAAAGACTGTGTTGTTAGATTCAGAGAGAAAGACTGTGTTGTTAGATTCAGAGAGAAAGACTGTTGTTAGATTCAGAGAGAAAGACTGTTGTTAGATTCAGAGAGAAAGAATGTGTTGTTAGCTTCAGAGAGAAAGACTGTGTTGTTAGATTCAGAGAGAAAGACTGTGTTGTTAGATTCAGAGAGAGAGACTGTTGTTAGATTCAGAGAGAAAGACTGTGTTGTTAGATTCAGAGAGAAAGACTGTTGTTAGATTCAGAGAGAAAGACTGTGTTGTTAGATTCAGAGAGAAAGACTGTGTTGTTAGATTCAGAGAGAAAGGATGTGTTGTTAGATTCAGAGAGAAAGACTGTTTAGATTCAGAGAGAAAGACTGTGTTGTTAGATTCAGAGAGAAAGACTGTGTTGTTAGATTCAGAGAGAAAGACTGTTGTTAGATTCAGAGAGAAAGACTGTTGTTAGATTCAGAGAGAAAGACTGTGTTGTGTTGTTAGATTCAGAGAGAAAGACTGTGTTGTTAGATTCAGAGAGAAAGACGGTGTTGTTAGATTCAGAGAGAAAGACTGTGTGGTTAGATTCAGAGAGAAAGACTGTGTTGTTAGATTCAGAGAGAAAGACTGTGTTTGTTGTTAGATTCAGAGAGAAATACTGTGTTGTTAGATTCAGAGAGAAAGACTGTGTTGTTAGATTCAGATAGAAAGACTGTTGTTAGATTCAGAGAGAAAGACTGTGTTGTTAGATTCAGAGAGAAAGACTATGTTGTTAGATTCAGATAGAAAGACTGTGTTGTTAGATTCAGAGAGAAAGCCTGTTGTTAGATTCAGAGAGAAATACTGTGTTGTTAGATTCAGAGAGAAAGACTGTGTTGTTAGATTCAGAGAGAAATACTGTTGTTAGATTCAGAGAGAAAGACTGTTGTTAGATTCAGAGAGAAAGACTGTGTTGTGTTGTTAGATTCAGAGAGAAAGACTGTGTTGTTAGATTCAGAGAGAAAGACTGTGTTGTTAGATTCAGAGAGAAAGACTGTGTGGTTAGATTCAGAGAGAAAGACTGTGTTGTTAGATTCAGAGAGAAAGACTGTGTTTGTTGTTAGATTCAGAGAGAAATACTGTGTTGTTAGATTCAGTGAGAAAGACTGTGTTGTTAGATTCAGAGAGAAAGACTGTGTTGTTAGATTCAGAGAGAAAGACTGTTGTTAGATTCAGAGAAAAAGACTGTGTTGTTAGATTCAGAGAGAAAGACTGTTGTTAGATTCAGAGAGAAAGACTGTTGTTAGATTCAGAGAGAAAGACTGTGTTGTGTTGTTAGATTCAGAGAGAAAGACTGTGTTGTTAGATTCAGAGAGAAAGACGGTGTTGTTAGATTCAGAGAGAAAGACTGTGTGGTTAGATTCAGAGAGAAAGACTGTGTTGTTAGATTCAGAGAGAAAGACTGTGTTTGTTGTTAGATTCAGAGAGAAATACTGTGTTGTTAGATTCAGAGAGAAAGACTGTTGTTAGATTCAGAGAGAAAGACTGTGTTGTTAGATTCAGAGAGAAAGACTATGTTGTTAGATTCAGATAGAAAGACTGTGTTGTTAGATTCAGAGAGAAAGACTGTTGTTAGATTCAGAGAGAAATACTGTGTTGTTAGATTCAGAGAGAAATACTGTGTTGTTAGATTCAGAGAGAAATACTGTTGTTAGATTCAGAGAGAAAGACTGTTGTTAGATTCAGAGAGAAAGACTGTGTTGTGTTGTTAGATTCAGAGAGAAAGACTGTGTTGTTAGATTCAGAGAGAAAGACTGTGTTGTTAGATTCAGAGAGAAAGACTGTGTGGTTAGATTCAGAGAGAAAGACTGTGTTGTTAGATTCAGAGAGAAAGACTGTGTTTGTTGTTAGATTCAGAGAGAAATACTGTGTTGTTAGATTCAGAGAGAAAGACTGTGTTGTTAGATTCAGATAGAAAGACTGTTGTTAGATTCAGAGAGAAAGACTGTGTTGTTAGATTCAGAGAGAAAGACTGTTGTTAGATTCAGATAGAAAGACTGTGTTGTTAGATTCAGATAGAAATACTGTGTTGTTAGATTCAGAGAGAAAGACTGTTTAGATTCAGAGAGAAAGACTGTGTTGTTAGATTCAGAGAGAAAGACTGTGTTGTTAGATTCAGAGAGAAAGACTGTTGTTAGATTCAGAGAAAAAGACTGTGTTGTTAGATTCAGAGAGAAAGACTGTTGTTAGATTCAGAGAGAAAGACTGTTGTTAGATTCAGAGAGAAAGACTGTGTTGTGTTGTTAGATTCAGAGAGAAAGACTGTGTTGTTAGATTCAGAGAGAAAGACGGTGTTGTTAGATTCAGAGAGAAAGACTGTGTGGTTAGATTCAGAGAGAAAGACTGTGTTGTTAGATTCAGAGAGAAAGACTGTGTTTGTTGTTAGATTCAGAGAGAAATACTGTGTTGTTAGATTCAGAGAAAAAGACTGTGTTGTTAGATTCAGATAGAAAGACTGTTGTTAGATTCAGAGAGAAAGACTGTGTTGTTAGATTCAGAGAGAAAGACTATGTTGTTAGATTCAGATAGAAAGACTGTGTTGTTAGATTCAGAGAGAAAGACTGTTGTTAGATTTAGAGAGAAATACTGTGTTGTTAGATTCAGAGAGAAAGACTGTGTTGTTAGATTCAGAGAGAAATACTGTTGTTAGATTCAGAGAGAAAGACTGTTGTTAGATTCAGAGAGAAAGACTGTGTTGTGTTGTTAGATTCAGAGAGAAAGACTGTGTTGTTAGATTCAGAGAGAAAGACTGTGTTGTTAGATTCAGAGAGAAAGACTGTGTGGTTAGATTCAGAGAGAAAGACTGTGTTGTTAGATTCAGAGAGAAAGACTGTGTTTGTTGTTAGATTCAGAGAGAAATACTGTGTTGTTAGATTCAGAGAGAAAGACTGTGTTGTTAGATTCAGATAGAAAGACTGTTGTTAGATTCAGAGAGAAAGACTGTGTTGTTAGATTCAGAGAGAAAGACTGTTGTTAGATTCAGATAGAAAGACTGTGTTGTTAGATTCAGAGAGAAAGACTGTGTTGTTAGATTCAGAGAGAAAGGCTGTTTAGATTCAGAGAGAAAGACTGTGTTGTTAGATTCAGAGAGAAAGACTGTTGTTAGATTCAGAGAAAAAGACTGTGTTGTTAGATTCAGAGAGAAAGACTGTTGTTAGATTCAGAGAGAAAGACTGTGTTGTTAGATTCAGAGAGAAAGACTGTGTTGTTAGATTCAGATAGAAAGACTGTTGTTAGATTCAGAGAGAAAGACTGTGTTGTTAGATTCAGAGAGAAAGACTATGTTGTTAGATTCAGATAGAAAGACTGTGTTGTTAGATTCAGAGAGAAAGACTGTTGTTAGATTCAGAGAGAAATACTGTGTTGTTAGATTCAGAGAGAAAGACTGTGTTGTTAGATTCAGAGAGAAATACTGTTGTTAGATTCAGAGAGAAAGACTGTGTTGTTAGATTCAGAGAGAAAGACTGTTGTTAGATTCAGAGAGAAAGACTGTGTTGTGTTGTTAGATTCAGAGAGAAAGACTGTGTTGTGTTGTTAGATTCAGAGAGACAGACTGTGTTGTTAGATTCAGAGAGAAAGACGGTGTTGTTAGATTCAGAGAGAAAGACTGTGTGGTTAGATTCAGAGAGAAAGACTGTGTTGTTAGATTCAGAGAGAAAGACTGTGTTTGTTGTTAGATTCAGAGAGAAATACTGTGTTGTTAGATTCAGAGAGAAAGACTGTGTTGTTAGATTCAGAGAGAAAGACTGTTGTTAGATTCAGAGAGAAATACTGTGTTGTTAGATTCAGAGAGAAAGACTGTGTTGTTAGATTCAGAGAGAACTACTGTTGTTAGATTCAGAGAAAAATACTGTGTTGTTAGATTCAGAGAGAAAGACTGTTGTTAGATTCAGAGAGAAAGACTGTTGTTAGATTCAGAGAGAAAGACTGTGTTGTGTTGTTAGATTCAGAGAGAAAGACTGTGTTGTTAGATTCAGAGAGAAAGGCTGTGTTGTTAGATTCAGAGAGAAAGACTGTGTTGTTAGATTCAGAGAGAAAGACTGTGTGGTTAGATTCAGAGAGAAAGACTGTGTTGTTAGATTCAGAGAGAAAGTCTGTGTTTGTTGTTAGATTCAGAGAGAAATACTGTGTTGTTAGATTCAGAGAGAAATACTGTGTTGTTAGATTCAGATAGAAAGACTGTTGTTAGATTCAGAGAGAAAGACTGTGTTGTTAGATTCAGAGAGAAAGACTGTTGTTAGATTCAGATAGAAATACTGTGTTGTTAGATTCAGAGAGAAAGACTGTGTTGTTAGATTCAGAGAGAAAGACTGTTTAGATTCAGAGAGAAAGACGGTGTTGTTAGATTCAGAGAGAAAGACTGTGTTGTTAGATTCAGAGAGAAAGACTGTTGTTAGATTCAGAGAAAAATACTGTGTTGTTAGATTCAGAGAGAAAGACTGTTGTTAGATTCAGAGAGAAAGACTGTTGTTAGATTCAGAGAGAAAGACTGTGTTGTGTTGTTAGATTCAGAGAGAAAGACTGTGTTGTTAGATTCAGAGAGAAAGACAGTGTTGTTAGATTCAGAGAGAAATACTGTGTGGTTAGATTCAGAGAGAAAGACTGTGTTGTTAGATTCAGAGAGAAAGACTGGCAAAAGAAAAATGGCGGTGTGATCGGACTTACCGAATGGACTAAGAGCCTGTGACTTGTACCCATTCTTAAATTGCGAGTATACATGGTCTAATATGTTCTCGCCTCTGGTGGGACAGGTCACATGCTGATAGAAATTCGGCAACACCTTTTTAAGACGCGCGCTGTTGAAATCGCCCAGAACCAAAATGGCAGCGTCAACATTAGCTGTCTGGAGTTTATTTACTTCGTCGTGTAACTTTGAAAGTGCGGTCCCAGTGTTCGAGTGTGGTGGGATGTACACTCCGACGAGGATGATGGACGTTAACTCTCTCGGAAGAAAGAAGGGTCGACATTTGATCGTGATGAACTCCAGGTCTGGGGAGCAGTGGTTAGACAATTCCTTTGCGTTGCCTATATCGCACCACTCCTTGTTTACCATGAAAGCAATGCCGCCTCCTTTCGTCTTTAGTGACTCTGTCGTCCGGTCCTTGCGGAGGACAAAGAAGTGGTCTGCCGGTTCTATTGCATGATTCGGGACATCTGGAGACAGCCAAGTTTCTGTGAAACAGAGGACATTACAGTCCCGAATGTCCCTCTGGAATTGGATCCGTGCTCTGATGTCGTCCAGTTTATTTCGATCGATTGCACATTGGCCAACAATATGCTGGGCAATGTGGTTCTGTGTCGTTTGGACCTCAGTCTGTTCCGGACCCCGGCTCTCTTCCCTCGTCTTCGCGGCTTCTCCTGGCTTTGGCCACGGCCACAACAAAGGATCTCCGCTGGCCACTGTTGTTGTTCAGCAATCCGATCCAGAGAGCAGTCCAATCGGTAAGTTTCCCTTAATCCAATGTCAATGATTGACTGACGGTCATACACATATAATGCACCAACAGTTGGTGCAAATAAAACTCTTAATACTATGAAAATTAACAAAAGAAAGCACAGTCTCGACGGAGCGATCAGAGAGGCAGCCGGTCGGAGCGGCGCCATATTACTAAGGTAGGATGTGAACCAGGACAAGGGGGTACCAGTGATGTCAGCACATGTTGCAGAGCTGTATGGTGATGACTCGCCCCCCCCCCCTGGCCTAGAAGACTCCCCCACCAGAGAGCCCACCAGAGAGCCCACCACCAGAGAGAGACTAAGAAATGACGTAAACTCCATGATCAAAACGGCAAAAAAGAACTTCATCAATGACAAAACTGAGGAAAACAAAAACAAACCACGTGAACTTTGGAAATTACTCAACAATCAACTAGGCTGCAGTAAAAAACTTAAAATCAGATTCTCAAACATAAACATAAAGACGGACAACACACTCATCACAGACAAGCTAGATGTAGCCAATTACTTAAACATTTTCTTCACAAACATAGCCACAACACTGGTAAACAAACTACCCTCCCACTCAGGGCATTATGGGGTAGAACACATAGTAGCTTACTACAAAAACCTAGGGGTCCGCAAAGACGACTTCAAACTGGAAATGGTAACAACAGATGAGGTACTCAAAAAACTGAGCGCCCTCCAACCTAACAAGGCCACTGGCCATGACAACATCCCCTCCAAATTCCTCAGAGACTCAGCAGCCGCCATCACCCCAGTTATCACACACATAATAAACCTCTCCATAAAACAGGGACACGTCCCCAAGGACTTCAAAATTGCGAGAGTGACCCATCTGCACAAAAAGGGCAGTAAATTAGATCCAGGCAACTACCGCCCTGTTTCTATTCTTACCTCCATCTCGAAAGTCATGGAAAAAATTGTCTACGAACAGATTGAAAAGTACCTAGCAGGAAAAAATCTAATCTACGAATTCCAATCTGGCTTCAGAACATCCCACTCCACTGACACATGCCTTCTCTATTTGAACGACCACATCAAACAAGAGGTGGACGTGGGCAAATACTGCAGCATGGTCATGCTGGACCTACAAAAAGCCTTCGACACGGTCAATCATTCCATTCTGATTGACAAGCTAAAAGCAATGGGTTTTGATAGTTTATCAGTGAGCTGGATGCAATCCTACCTGGAGGGGAGAGAACAGATGGTGGAGGTAAACGGTACCTTATCCCCCCCCCCTCACAGTGAGCTGTGGTATTCCACAAGGAAGCATACTAGGACCGCTACTGTTCCTAATTTATGCAAATGACATGTCATCAGCTTGTGATTGCAACTTGTTCTTGTTCGCAGACGACTCAGCCCTGCTGGTCTCTGACAACAACAAGTTACAGGTTGAAAAAAAACTCAGCTCGGAACTAGGCAAAATCTGCATATGGCTCGCTGATAACAAACTATCATTACACATGGGCAAAACAGAGTCCATTCTCTTCGGTTCAAATAACAAACTCAGCAAGACCGACGGCTTCTCAGTTACAGTGGGTGACAATATTGTCACAAGGAAAGATGAAATTACCTACCTGGGCTCCATCCTAGAGGCTAATCTTTCCTGTGACAAAATGGCATCCAATGTAATAAAAAAAGTCAACCAACGAACTTGATTCTTGTACCGGATCTCCTCTCTGGTAAACAAGAACACCCTGAAGACTCTGGCAGGAGCACTTATACAAGGGTACTATGACTATGCTTGCACCTCATGGTACCAAAGCACCTGAAAGGCGCTAAAAACAAAATTACAAACATCTCAAAACAAACTGGTCAGACTACTGCTTGACCTTACTCCGAGAACCCACCTCACCCCTGCCCACTTTGACAACCTAGGATGGCTTAGAGTAGACGACAGAGTACAGCAACTTGCAATGGGCCTGGTCTACAAGATACACTACACGACCAAGGTACCCATGTACATGTCAAAATACTTCCCAAAGGTCAGTGAATACCACGATCACAACACCAGAGGGAGCTCCACAAATCATGTTAAACCCAGATTCGGCTCAAACAAGGGACTAAACACGTTTCGCAATTATGCCACATCAATGTGGAACGACCCAAAGCTGTAAAGGAATGTGAATCACTACCCACTTTCAAAAACACTCTCAAAGAACACCTACGGGAGACTGCAATTCGAAACTGGCCCATGTAAATGTCCTAACCCAACCCCCTCCAATGTACAGTAAATGACCAAGTATGGTTGTCAATATTCCAATGTACAGTTTTGCTTGTACAGTTGTACAGTGTTCCCCCCCCCCACCCCTCCAACCCCTGGAGGGGGGTATGGACAATCGGCGACAGCGCATCCCCCTCTTACCCCACCCCCTGAAGGGGGGTATGGACGCTGGGCGACAGTGCCTCCCCCTCTTACCCCACCCCCTGAAGGGGGGTATGGACGCTGGGCGACAGTGCCTCCCCCTCTTACCCCACCCCCTGAAGGGGGGTATGGACGCTGGGCGACAGTGCCTCCCCCTCTTACCCCATGGACACTGGGTGTCAAAAAAGAAGATTGCCAGGGTGCTGCGTCTCAGCTGTCTCCAGATTCAAGCAACACTCGGACAGGGAGTGGCAGGAAACGCAGGTCTCTTGTCAGGGCTGGTGATGACCTGACGAGTCTCAGGTGTGCAGATTGAACCTGGCTGACAGCGTGTGGAAGCAGCGACAGGAAGCTGCCCATATAAGGGCGTGGAAGCAGCAGGTGAGAGAGAGGCCCTGGCTGTGATTGTAACAGTCCGGGTAGCAGGAGCTCATCAGCATGTCCCACATCTCTGTGTTGAGCTTCATCAGAAGGCTGACATGGAATGTTACTTCTACCATTATAGTCCATGGGCCAGAACAGATTTGTTTTATTTACTATTCCTAATTAGTATTAACTCAGTTTTAATAAGCTCACATTATAACACCCCCCCCCCCCCTTTTAATTCCAACATTTAAAAATGTCAAATAACCCAACACAATCACAATGGTGCCTTTAACCTGCGTGCCCTCAAAACATATACCAGTGTATTAGGTGCAGCTGGTTAGTGTAGAGGTCTAGGTCTAAGCACTCGCCTACCACTGCAGAGACTTTGGGTTTGAATCCAGCTGTCAGTGTTACCTCCGGCTTGGTCAGTCATCTCTACGAACACAATTGGCAGTGTTAGCGGGTGTTAAGCCGGTGGGGTATGAGTCCTGGTCGTTGCAAACAGCGACTCCTACTGTTCGGTCGGGGCGCCTGTTCAGCACGGAGGGGATCTGGGGGAAATAGCGCAAACCTCCGCACTTGTTATGTTCTCCCAGTGAAACTCCTCGCTGTCAGGTGAAAAGAAGCGGCTGGCGACTCCACGTGTATCGGAGGAGGCATGTGATAGTCTACACCCTCCCCAGACTGTCAGTGGGGCTGTAGTATAATCACAATCTCTTACTGTATGAATAAGAAAAAAGGAAAATATTCATACATTCAAAGATAAATGGAATTATAATTATAATATATAATATATAATTGAATATTAGTGGAGAAGGCAGGGTAGGAGGGTAATAGTGGAGAAGGCAGGGTAGGGGGGTAATAGTGGAGAAGGCAGGGTAGGGGTAACAGTATAGAAGGCAGGGTAGGGGTAACAGTATAGAAGGCAGGAAAAGTAATTGTTGTGTAAAAAGGAAATAATTTTTTGCACTTGTTTTTCAGTTGTCTCATCGGGCGAGAGGGAGACACCACAAGTCTGAGTCCAGAAAGTCAGAAGGGCATAGGAAGGAGGGAGAACAGAAGAGGAGGAAGTGCCTCTATTAGCAGGCTACCTCGCTGAAGTTTTGCAAAACAAACAAGATACTAGCAAAAACAGTGTAGTGACACAAACATTCAAGGTTATATACACTTAAATGAGAAGTCCATCAGTTTCTTCTGCTGTCAAAAGTTACTTATAATCAATCCAAAATAGGTATCCAAAACTTGTTTTTCAGTTGTCCCATCGGGCGAGAAGGAGACACCACAAGTCTGAGTTGGGACAACTGAAAAACAAGAGCAAAAAATTATTTCCTTTTTACACAACAATTACTTTTCCAAATTCAATTTATCTTTGTGTAGAAGGGTGGATTATCCCTACTTAATGAGGGTGAGATTCTACTAACACCGGATAGTAGGAACCCAGCGGAGCTAAGTCTAGCTGTAGTGTTGCGATACTAGGTCTAGAGTTTATGAAGGTGGTGGAAGGGCCCTAGGATTTACCAACCTAGGGTTCAGGTAATAGTCCTCTCCTGATGTGTGGGACAATACTCCTTAATTCCCTAAACACCCGCACTTCCCCTAGCACGCTATGCACCCCCTCACACCTGGTGGAAGTAGTGGTTAATATGGTTTTCCCCCCAAAGCAGTACCATACCTTTTTGCTGGTGAAGACCTGAAATCAGTGCACTGCCCCGTTAACGTTAGAAGACAGATTATACACTGTGTAATGGCAGGATTTCATTAGACTTTCGTTTACCATTTCATTTTCAGTGCAGGCAGCAAAAAGGTTTCAGACTCGTGTCCAATGGCTAATACCAATCTGTATCCACAATTATGATGTACACACTCACGGACTCCAGAATACGGTTTTGAAAGTTCTTTAGTTTCTTTAAGCAGTCACAAAATACAACATCATTCTTCATAGGATATATAGACCGAACTTGGATCATGGACTACGGTCAAAAAGTTATGTGCTTCCAAACTGCATGGGCACTGTCTCACTAATAACTAGGCAATACAAGTTCATGGCATATAAAGACTCTCACACATGCGCAGTAACACATCTGTAACGTTAATTCTTAGAATAATTCTAAACTAAACTATTAATATGGCTTATAGCATACCACAGCATTACAAATTAAACTACTGCTCGTTTTCTATGCAATAAATAAATATATAAAATACAAATATATTCCAAATATGACTTTTCAAGGTTTGGCTCTTACATTACCGGCCTCTAATTGGAAGACAATCAGGCTGCCAATTACTCAATAAACAAACTAGAGCCAACGTAAATTTCAAACATAAAGCATTATCCTATATGCTAAGCAAATTCTAGCGTGAATGTAATGAACGTTCAAAGGATACGTAGATCAAAGTCCTTTTGTTTAACTGTCCTTCTCATAGATGAGACACAGCTTGTCGAAAGGTCTTTCAAGGGTGTTCGTCTTCGTCTTGACCAGCACACGCCTCACAAGTCTCTTTGCATCGGGAATGATCTGAGCGACTCTTCCCAGCAACCATGAGCTCCGTGGCGCTGATTCATCCAAGATCATGACGACATCTCCGATTGACAGATTCTTCTTGATCTGGGTCCATCGTTGACGCTCTTGCAACTGGGGAAGGAACTCACGCACCCATCGCTTCCAGAATATGTCGGCGAGATATTGTATCTGCTTCCATCTTCTGCGTGCATATGAATCCTCCTTGCTGAACAGTCCAGGCGGCATGACTGGCTGTTTCTTCATCAATAGTAAGTGGTTAGGGGTCAATGCTTCGAGATCTGAAGGGTCGTCTGTTGTTGTTGTGAGTGGTCTGTCATTTAGTATGTATTCCACTTCACACAGCAATGTGTGTAGACACTCATCACTGACTGTTTGTTCCTTCAGCACAGATCTCATTACTTTCCTTACAGATCGGATCTGTCTCTCCCAGACTCCTCCAAAGTGAGCCTGCAGGTGGGTTGAAAACGTATTTGATTCCTCTTTGCATCAGTGCATCTTGAATCTTTGCTTGATTCCACTGCTGAATCGACTCTCGCAGCTCACGCTCAGCGGCTACAAAATTTGTCCCATTGTCTGAGCGCATAACTGCTACTTGTCCTCTCCTGCACAGAAAACGACGGATTGCATTCACACACGAGTCAGTATCAAGCGAGTGCGCTACTTCAAGGTGTACTGCCCGCGTAGTGAGACAGGTAAACAGGACACCATATCTCTTCACAGTGCTGCGGCCCTGCTTCACGTCAAATGGACCAAAATAATCCACCCCTACGTTAGTGAAAGGGGGCTTGTCAGGTTCTATCCTGTCTGGAGGCAAGTTTGCCATCTTTTGTCTGAGGGTCTTGCCTTTGACTTTTCTGCAGACCACACATCTTGACAAGAACTTCCTCACCATTGAGTTCGCTGAGGCGATCCTATACCTTTGATGCAAACGTGAGAGCATATAGTTTCTTCCACAGTGTCCGATTTTCTCATGAGTGTCTTTCAGAATCAGTGTAGTGACGTGCGAATCCTTTGGGATGATGACCGGATGCTTCACATGCTCCAGCAGATGCGCAGAGACGGCCTCCGACCCTCAGAACTCCATCCTGGATCACTGGGTCAAGCTTTGTTAGATGACTGCTCTTCTTCACGTTGCTTCCTTTCTCCAGCATGAGTACTTCTTCAGGAAACTGCTGGGTTTGACTGAATCTGATGACCTCCATCTCAGCTCTCATTAGACATTCAACTGTCAAGGTGCCCAGGTCTGGCGTCGACTTGCTGTCGTTCTGGTTGTCAGTTCTTGTTTGACCATCGGGATCTGTTTGTAGATCTGTCTTCATCTTCCTACAGCACTGTAGCAGCATATCCTTCAGTCGGAGAATCCAGGCGACGGCTCTTTTCAATCTGTACCAGCTGGAATAGTGGTTGATCAGCTTGTTCACAGCATCTGTGTCTTCGACTGCGTGTGTAAGATGTACGTGTCTCACCTCGCTGTCATCCTCTTCGACCTTCATCTCGGCAGGTCTGTCTGGCCATTGACTCTCTGGTTCTCGAAGGAAAGTTGGACCATGAAACCAGCTAGGGCTCTCCATGAACTTGGTAGGTGTAAGCCCCCTGGAAGCACAGTCGGAAGGGTTGATTGAGGTATTGACATACTTCCATTGGTGCGCCTTCGTTGCATCTCTGATGGTGGCGACACGGTTGGCAACGAAGGTCTTGAAATGCAGTGTTTCATTCTCTATATATCTCAACACGGTTGTGCTGTCAGTCCAGAATGTCGAGTCATGAAGGTCCATCTGGAGCTCTCGTCTCAACATCTTGTCAGTGTTCACGGCCACTACCGCTGCTGTCAATTCCATTCGTGGAATAGTAGTTTGCTTTGTTGGAGCAACACGGGCTCATCCCATCATGAAGGCGCAGTGAACCTGTCCATTGCTGCTTGTCAGTCTGAGGTAGGAGACTGTCCCGTATCCATGTTCGGACGCGTCAGAAAAGTGATGAAGCTGTGCTTCTGCAACAGGTCCCAAGTCCACTGGTCTTACACATCTGGTCACACCCACTTCTGACAGTTGGTGAAGCTCTTGCAGCCACGTGGTCCATTTTTGGGCAAACCTTTTAGGAATTTCATCGTCCCATGCAAGCCTTTCTTTGCACAGCTGCTGCATGAGCATCTTCGCAGGGAGGATTGCTGGGGCAAGGAAACCCAGTGGGTCGTAGATAGAACTGGTTACTGAAAGGATTCCTCGTCTTGTGACGGGTCTGTCTTTAAGATTGATCCTGAACTTGAATGAGTC
The DNA here is from genome assembly GCF_963971535.1 of Notolepis coatsorum. Lineage (NCBI taxonomy): Eukaryota > Metazoa > Chordata > Actinopteri > Aulopiformes > Paralepididae > Notolepis > Notolepis coatsorum. Next base: position 127,648,167 of record NC_140177.1, read on the forward strand.
GGACTCGATGCACCACAACACTCCTAAGACCCTTTCCACAGGGAGAGCATCGTTGGTCAGATCCAGGTCTCTCAGTTTGTTTGCTCTTTCGTTGTCTGGGACAGACGCAAGCAGCCTGCAACTGTTACTTGTCCATTTGGTCAGGTGAAAACCTCCGTCGGCGCACAATGCGGTGAGGTCTGCTCGTAGGGCGATGGCATGAGTTTTGTTGAAGACCGACTTTAGACAGTCGTCTACATAAAAGTTCTTGAGAACTGTATCTACAGCCTCAGGTGGAGACTTGCTCCTATTCTCTTGTGCTGTCCTCTGTAGAGCAAATGTGGCGCAGCTGGGTGAGGAGGTCGCACCGAAGAGGTGCACAACCATCTTGTACTCAGCGATGTCCTGGGTGATGTCTCCCTCGGGCCACCACAGGAAGCGCAGGAGATCGGTGTCTTCATCAGGCACACGCACTTGGTAGTACATCTTTTCGATGTCAGCCATCATAGCGACCGGCTCCTGTCTGAAGCGAGTCAACACTCCGACCAGGGTGTTCGTTAGGTCTGGTCCTTGTAGAAGCTCACTGTTCAATGAGACTCCTTGGTAGCTGGCGGCGCAGTCAAACACCACACAGATCTTTTTCTTCTGCGGGTGGAAGACTCCTTGATGGGGAAGGTACCATACTTTCCCATCCTGACGACTTAACAGTCTTGTTGGTACTTTCACTGCATATCCTGTGTTAAACATGTCACACATGAAGCTGGTGTACTCGGCATGGAACTCAGGATTCCTCTTCAACTTGGTCTTGAGGTTTAGTGCTCGTTGCATAGCAGCACTTCGATTGTTTGACATTTGGACACTCGCTCTATTCAGCGGAAGATTTATGTAGTAATGCCCATCCACATAGCGTGCAGAGCCTGACACAAAGTCCATGAAACGATGGTCCTCTTGTGACATCTCTAACTTGTCATCACAGTTTCGTTCGGGAAAGTCATGGTTATATTGCTGGAGAAGAAGCCGTTCTATACCCTCAGTCTCGACAGCAATTCTGTTCACTGCAGCACTTGATTGTTCACCGTCACTTGCTGTAGTGTCCGTTGGCTCTTCCAGTGGACCATTCAGAATCCACCCAAGAGCAGTCTTGACCGCATATGGTCCGTTTGCTTGGCTGTGGATCACTTTCCACGGCTCTAGCAGCTTGTGTTCTCTTGTTCCGATGAGAAGCTCCACTTCGGCGTTGATGCGTGGCAACCTGACTTCGTTGAGGTACGGCCATTTGTCAACATCCTTTTGTTGTGGAATGTTCTTCACGGAGACAGGGATGTTCCTCTGTGTGAACACTTTGGACAGTTCAATGAAGTTATTCTCCTCTAACCCACTAACTTCCAAGTCAGTGAGGATGTAACTCTCCACTCGCTTCTTTGCATTGATGGTGCTTAGCACTAGCTCCGTCTTTCTGCCTTGAATGTTCAATCGCTCTGCCAGTGTCTCTGTACAAAACGTTGCAGAGCTGCCTGGGTCCATGAATGCATAAACCTCCACAGCTTTGTTGCTTTTCTTGTTCTTCACTCTGACGGGCACTATGGCGAGCACGCCGTTGTCTCCGGCCCCAGTGCAGGCACTTAACACTTTGTTTTCTTCTGTACTGGCTGCGTTTCCTTGGGAGGCGGGTTCATCTTCTTTTGAGGCAACTTCTGTTGTCTTCTCCTTTGCACCTTTGTCTTGCTTTGCAAAGTGTAGCATGCTGGGATGCTTCATGGAACAGTGTTCACATGTCATTTTCTTTTTACACTCCTTGCTAAGGTAGCCTTTCACCAGGCAGCCGAAACAGAAGCCGCTCCTCTTCAGAAACTCCACTCTTTCCTTATGTGGTTTTTCTCTCAGTTTGCGACATTCTTCCAGGGTGTGACCTTTCTCACAGAACACACATGGCTTTGTAAAGGCACGGTTGAAGGATGTAGCATCTTTTGACTTTGATTATTCGCCTTTTTCATCATCCACTTATTCAGCACTGGTAGCGAAGCTGCTTCCCCTTTTAGCTTCTCTTTGATCTTTCTTTCCGTGCTGAGGTTTCTTTGTATCTTTCTTGTCAGCTGTTGCAGAGTCGAGATCTCCAAAGAGAGGGTCAGATGTGATCTTTGCTTGGCGATCTACGAAGCTCACCAGATCTGTAAACTTGGCTCGCCTCCGACGGCGTTCTTGAAGGTCATATGCATGAACTCTCCATCTCTCTCTCATCTTGAATGGCAGCTTAGCAACAACCGCCCTCATGGTCGTCGGATTGTCCATCTCTTCCATGTAATCGACATCTTCCATAGCGTTGCGACAGCTCACAAGAAACACTGAAAAAGCACTGAGGGCTTTCCCATCTTCTGACTCTATCAACGGCCACTTGCAAGCCTTGTTGATCAAAGCGTCGGCGATATTCAGCGGGTCTCCGTAACGTTGGTGAAGCAGCCTCACTGCCTCTGCATATCCACGCGCTGCAGTCATTTGGTGGCAGCTCTTCACGAGGTCCTGTGGTTCCCCTCTGGTGTACTGCTCTAAGAAGTACAGTTTGTCAGCGCTGCTGTTGGCTTGTGCATCAATAGCATGATTGAAAGCTCTCATAAAGGATCTGAACTCTAATGGTTCTCCACTGAACACTGGCACGTCTCTTTGTGGCAAACGAGAGAGCTCCTGGTTCTTTGCGAGCATTTCAGCGAGGTCTGTCTGTCGCTGCATGAACCGATATATTTCTCTAGCACTGTCCATTTGTTGCGGACTGTCATTGTGTAGTTGATGATCATCACATTGTTCTGTATCAGGTCTCAGCTGAGTATGTTTTTGCTTGGAAGTACTTTTCACTGGAAACGTGGACATTTCTTTCTTTTGTGGCTTGGTGGGTTGGGCGCCACTTGTGCAGCCATACCCGGCTCCAGACTCAGATTTTACCTGGCGCAGCGTAGTCGACACGTGTTTGTTCCTGCTCACGTTGCGCCGCTGTTCCTCACATTCTTGATACACTTTGATCTTTGCATTGGATACTGCTAGAGCTGTATTGATCTCTAACTGTTCCCGTTCAGCTTTAAGCTCTGCTTCTTTTCTGTCTAATGCCTGTATTTCTGTCAGGGCTGTCCTCTGTGCCATGAGGGCAGCTCTGGTGGCTTCTTCTTTAATGCGCGCCGAACTTGTAGTAGAAGAAACACCTGTGGCTACATTAGACACACTGTCCTTACTTGTCACCTCATTGTTACATGTTGCAGCCTGAATCCACTCTTCTATTTTGTGATAAATTGTTCACATTTATCTGCTTTAGGCTGAAACCACATTTCTTGATCAGCATTCTTTTCTTCTTCACTGAGATATGACAGCACCAAGTAATTAAGGTTAATAAGTTCTTGATAGAATGTGCCATACATTCTTATTTCCCTTTGCACAGTAGTTATATCAGGCACACATTCCTGTTCATTTGCCAGAAGACTTTCTATTTCGTTTAATTTTGCAGTCAATTGTCCTAGCTTGCATCTCCTGGCTTTTATAAGCCCAGTCAACTTTTCCTCTAATCCCTTGGGTGTTAGCTCCCTCTTGCGGACATTCTGTGTAACTGCACTCTCAATGTCAGGCTGGCTGACGGCCGTGGCTTTGGCTGCAGTATCACTGTCGTCCATCTTTGTTGTTTGATGAGGAGATACACAACTTGAGAACGGTAATAATTTCAGGTCATTTGCATACAAAACACCGCCTCCAGAGCTCCTTATAAGGCAACTAGTGACGCAGCTGTGTGCAAATGGAATGGCGGAAGTGCTTTGCGAGTCTTGCGAGCCGCGTGATTACGAAACCTAGCGTCAGTCAGTGCCAATCAGAGAGCGTCTCCGAGAAATGCGGCTAGGTTTCGTAATCGCTTGCGTGCCATCAAAACTAGATTAGATTAATGTATTGGCATCATATACAGCTCACGGGACACTTGCCGCAGCGCGCGCACACACACACACGCACGCGCGCAGTACTGTATATGAATGAATGAATGAAATATAATATATATAGCCTACGGCGGGCGTAATGAATGAACGCAGTATGGCTTATTATTCCATAATTAAGCCTATAGGCTACTGTTCATTCGTAGGCGCACACAAGACTTGTTATGGAATATTAATGCAGTCTATTTCCACCGATTAGCTTTAGTTCTTATTTATTTATCCACTGTCATTTCAGTGTTGGTGTATAGGCTATATAGTGTATTTCAATATAAGTTTAATTGATTAATGATATATTCGAAGGAATGCAGGTTTATAGCTATATCAACCCCCTCCAATGTACAGTAAATGACCAAGTATGGTTTTGTCAATATTCCAATGTACAGTTTTGCTTGTACAGTGTAAGTCTACCACCCCTCCTACCCAACCTCCTCCAACAGTTTCTACGTCAAATGTACTCTCTTTTCTGGACTCTTTTTGTATCACAAACAGTACTGTATTTGCAAATCTAGTATGTCATAAATGTATAGATGTAGCAGTACTGTCTATCTGTATGTTGTGTGTGTCATATATGTTATGATGAATTGAAAATGGGGGACCCTGATGTAAACAAGACGAAATTATTTCTCTGGTCTGCATCCCCTTATGTAATTGAGCTGTACTGTACTGTACCCATTCTGCAATCTGTTAATAAAGTTTTCAATCAATCAATCAATCAATCAATCAATCAAACAAAGGTCTGTCCCATTGTATACCAATCAATGGGATACATTGCATGTTGACCTGCATTCTTTCAAATGTATATAATTAATCATTAAAACAGATGTGTAACAAATAAGAAATACAAATTCCACAGAAGGCATTAAATAATTATTATTTTCAATCATTTCACAATAATTGCATAATTGTGTTTGAATATCTGAGTAATTAAAGTAATTATACATTTGTCCAAAATAGCTGGTTCAGATATGGTTAAGCAGCTGCCCTGTGATCAGATGAATCCATATTATTTATTTTTCCGACATCAAATGCGTAATTTCTTATCGTACAAATATTGTCATATTTATTTTAATTATGATTAAGTAATTAATTCCAAGGAGGCTGTGAGGATTCGCCTGTCCCTGGACCTTTTTTCCCTGTCTCCTCTCCTCAACAGCCCCCACCCTTGCGAGGACTTTTCTCCTCTCCTCAACAGCCCCCACCCTTGCGAGGACTTTTCTCCTCTCCTCAACAGCCCCCACCCTTGCGAGGACTTTTCTCCTCTAACTTCACGCACCTGTTGGGAGTTTGCGATCAGCTCGGGAGAGTACTTGATTGCAGACTCCCCTCCAGTCCTTGTCGGGTCGTTCTGTACGCTACCATCTACTGCCGTTTCCTGGAGTGGGACATCGTCTTCGCTCTCTATACTTCCACGGGAGGATCCCTATGTTCTCACTTCAGACGTCGTGCCATCTTGTTGCTACCATCACTTGCCGCGTCTCCGGCGTCGGACCCCGGCTCGCCATCGCTCCCTATTCCACGGGAGGATGGCGTGTTCTCCCTCGGACCCCAGCTCGCCATCGCTCCCTATTCCACGGGAGGATGGCGTGTTCCCCCTCGGACCCCGGCTCGCCATCGCTCCCTATTCCACAGGAGGATGGCGTGTTCTCATCCCGTTCACCTCGGACCCCGGCTCGCCATCGCTCCCTATTCCACGGGAGGATGGCGTGTTCTCATCCCGTTCCCCTCGGACCCCCTGTGTGCTGCATTGCCCGTGGGCAGCGTCTGGTCTGGAGGAGGAGGATTCCTGTTGAGAGCTGAGCCGCAGAGCCCTACTCGGTTGTAGGAACGAAGAGGATCCCTGTGACATTTTCCCAGCCTGCTCGCCCCTTTGTTCCGGGCCTCCTCACCGGGCCCCTGTCCCAGTGCCCGGCCTCAGCCGTTGGATTCCTGTCCCCGTCCCCAGCCCCTCTCTCCGGGCCTCTGTCCCTGTCTCTAGCCCGCCTCTCCGGGCCTCTGTCCCTGTCCCCCTCTCCAGTGCCCCTGGTCCCTTAGCCTGTTCGCCCATTAAAGGCACAGTGCCACCTTTTTGTGTTCATTGACGTTTTTATGTTTTACCCCCTTAAAGGCTGTGTGCCGCTTTTTTGTATTTAATAAATAATGCCCTGTTTTTGGCTTACTCTCATACCTGTCTTGTGTTGTGCTATTGGGGTCGGTTTCATACCATAACAGGACGACCCGACCCGTCGACGACCCCAGCCAGCACAGACAGTGTATTAGCTCCCCTGTTAGCTCCCCTGTTAGCTCCCCTGTTAGCCTCGTTAGCTCCCCTGTTAGCTCCCCTGTTAGCACCCCTGTGAGCTCCCCTGTTAGCTCCCCTGTTAGCCTCGTTAGCTCCCCTGTTAGCTCCCCTGTTAGCCTCCTTAGCTCCCCTGTTAGCTCCCCTGTTAGCTGTTAGCTCCGGCAGCTAGCGCAGCCTCTAGGCTGATGTATGTGTTGCAGCTAGCTTAGGCCCTGTTGCTAGTAATGCCCTGGCAGCTACCCTGTCTCTCTGCTAGCCCCACTTTAGGTGTAGCTTCCCCTGCTAGCATGGCCCAGTTTTTTTTTGTTGGTTGCTCTGTCATGTCCCCTGCCCCGCTGTCTGATTTTTTTTCTCCCCTCTCCGGCCCCGTTCCTCTGCCCCGTTTCTCCGTGCCCCTCCTGGGTTCCTGTCGCCGCTCCCCTGCCCCGGTGTCGCTCGTCCCAGCCTTGTCCGTCCTGACTTTTTTCCCCGGACTCTCCCTGTGTTCTCCCGGCCCCCTGTCCTGCCCGTTCCCGGACGGTCCCTTTTGATGTCTGGGAGCCGTCTCTGGAGGGGGGGGTACTGTGAGGATTTGCCTGTCCCTGGACCTTTTTTCCCTGTCTCCTCTCCTCAACAGCCCCCACCCTTGCGAGGACTTTTCTCCTCTCCTCAACAGCCCCCACCCTTGCGAGGACTTTTCTCCTCTCCTCAACAGCCCCCACCCTTGCGAGGACTTTTCTCCTCTAACTTCACGCACCTGTTGGGAGTTTGCGATCAGCTCGGGAGAGTACTTGATTGCAGACTCCCCTCCAGTCCTTGTCGGGTCGTTCTGTACGCTACCATCTACTGCCGTTTCCTGGAGTGGGACATCGTCTTCGCTCTCTATACTTCCACGGGAGGATCCCTATGTTCTCACTCCAGACGTCGTGCCATCTTGTTGCTACCATCACTTGCCGTGTCTCCGGCGTCGGACCCCGGCTCGCCATCGCTCCCTATTCCACGGGAGGATGGCATGTTCTCATCCCGTTCCCCTCGGACCACCTGTGTGCTGCATTGCCCGTGGGCAGCGTCTGGTCTGGAGGAGGAGGATTCCTCGGACCCCGGCTCGCCATCGCTCCCTATTCCACGGGAGGATTGCGTGTTTTCCCTCGGACCCCGGCTCGCCATCGCTCCCTATTCCACGGGAGGATGGCGTGTTCCCCCTCGGACCCCGGCTCGCCATCGCTCCCTATTCCACGGGAGGATGGCGTGTTCTCATCCCGTTCACCTCGGACCCCGGCTCGCCATCGCTCCCTATTCCACGGGAGGATGGCGTGTTCTCATCCCGTTCCCCTCGGACCCCCTGTGTGCTGCATTGCCCGTGGGCAGCGTCTGGTCTGGAGGAGGAGGATTCCTGTTGAGAGCTGAGCCGCAGAGCCCTACTCGGTTGTAGGGACGAAGAGGATCCCTGTGACCTTTTCCCAGCCTGCTCGCCCCTTTGTTCCGGGCCTCCTCACCGGGCCCCTGTCCCGGTGCCTGGCCTCCGCCGTTGGATTCCTGTCCCCGTCCCCAGCCCCTCTCTCCGGGCCTCTGTCCCTGTCTCTAGCCCGCCTCTCCGGGCCTCTGTCCCTGTCCCCCTCTCCAGTGCCCCTGGTCCCTTAGCCTGTTCGCCCATTAAAGGCACAGTGCCACCTTTTTGTGTTCATTGACGTTTTTATGTTTTACCCCCTTAAAGGCTGTGTGCCGCTTTTTTGTATTTAATAAATAATGCCCTGTTTTTGGCTTACTCTCATACCTGTCTTGTGTTGTGCTATTGGGGTCGGTTTCATACCATAACAGGACGACCCGACCCGTCGACGACCCCAGCCAGCACAGACAGTGTATTAGCTCCCCTGTTAGCTCCCCTGTTAGCTCCCCTGTTAGCCTCGTTAGCTCCCCTGTTAGCTCCCCTGTTAGCACCCCTGTGAGCTCCCCTGTTAGCTCCCCTGTTAGCCTCGTTAGCTCCCCTGTTAGCTCCCCTGTTAGCCTCCTTAGCTCCCCTGTTAGCTCCCCTGTTAGCTGTTAGCTCCGGCAGCTAGCGCAGCCTCTAGGCTGATGTATGTGTTGCAGCTAGCTTAGGCCCTGTTGCTAGTAATGCCCTGGCAGCTACCCTGTCTCTCTGCTAGCCCCACTTTAGGTGTAGCTTCCCCTGCTAGCATGGCCCAGTTTTTTTTTGTTGGTTGCTCTGTCATGTCCCCTGCCCCGCTGTCTGATTTTTTTTCTCCCCTCTCCGGCCCCGTTCCTCTGCCCCGTTTCTCCGTGCCCCTCCTGGGTTCCTGTCGCCGCTCCCCTGCCCCGGTGTCGCTCGTCCCAGCCTTGTCCGTCCTGACTTTTTTCCCCGGACTCTCCCTGTGTTCTCCCGGCCCCCTGTCCTGCCCGTTCCCGGACGGTCCCTTTTGATGTCTGGGAGCCGTCTCTGGAGGGGGGGGTACTGTGAGGATTTGCCTGTCCCTGGACCTTTTTTCCCTGTCTCCTCTCCTCAACAGCCCCCACCCTTGCGAGGACTTTTCTCCTCTCCTCAACAGCCCCCACCCTTGCGAGGACTTTTCTCCTCTCCTCAACAGCCCCCACCCTTGCGAGGACTTTTCTCCTCTAACTTCACGCACCTGTTGGGAGTTTGCGATCAGCTCGGGAGAGTACTTGATTGCAGACTCCCCTCCAGTCCTTGTCGGGTCGTTCTGTACGCTACCATCTACTGCCGTTTCCTGGAGTGGGACATCGTCTTCGCTCTCTATACTTCCACGGGAGGATCCCTATGTTCTCACTCCAGACGTCGTGCCATCTTGTTGCTACCATCACTTGCCGTGTCTCCGGCGTCGGACCCCGGCTCGCCATCGCTCCCTATTCCACGGGAGGATGGCATGTTCTCATCCCGTTCCCCTCGGACCACCTGTGTGCTGCATTGCCCGTGGGCAGCGTCTGGTCTGGAGGAGGAGGATTCCTCGGACCCCGGCTCGCCATCGCTCCCTATTCCACGGGAGGATTGCGTGTTTTCCCTCGGACCCCGGCTCGCCATCGCTCCCTATTCCACGGGAGGATGGCGTGTTCCCCCTCGGACCCCGGCTCGCCATCGCTCCCTATTCCACGGGAGGATGGCGTGTTCTCATCCCGTTCACCTCGGACCCCGGCTCGCCATCGCTCCCTATTCCACGGGAGGATGGCGTGTTCTCATCCCGTTCCCCTCGGACCCCCTGTGTGCTGCATTGCCCGTGGGCAGCGTCTGGTCTGGAGGAGGAGGATTCCTGTTGAGAGCTGAGCCGCAGAGCCCTACTCGGTTGTAGGGACGAAGAGGATCCCTGTGACCTTTTCCCAGCCTGCTCGCCCCTTTGTTCCGGGCCTCCTCACCGGGCCCCTGTCCCGGTGCCTGGCCTCCGCCGTTGGATTCCTGTCCCCGTCCCCAGCCCCTCTCTCCGGGCCTCTGTCCCTGTCTCTAGCCCGCCTCTCCGGGCCTCTGTCCCTGTCCCCCTCTCCAGTGCCCCTGGTCCCTTAGCTTGTTCGCCCGTTAAAGGCACAGTGCTGCCTTTTTGTGTTCATTGACGTTTTTATGTTTTACCCCCTTAAAGGCTGTGTGCCACTTTTTTGTATTTAATAAATAATGCCCTGTTTTTGGCTTACTCTCATACCTGTCTTGTGTTGTGCTTTTGGGGTCGGTTTCAAACCATAACAGAGGCCTGTAGCGTTGACGTGAAGGAATCACTATGAGAACACAGTCTGTCAAGTTATAATGAAATTTTAAATTAGTCAATCAATCATGAGATTTGATCGTGGCTGAGAGCAGATTTAAGAGTGCTCCTCAGCACTCTTAAATCTGCTCTCAGCCACGATCAAATCTGATCTCAGGAAAATTTGGGGACTCCCACTCCCAGCCCTAATATGTCTTAAATGGGCCGAAATCTGGCTAAGACGAAATTTTTTGTCGTAACTTCGTTCGGGAATGAGACCCAATGTTCTTATTTGTTTCGTTTTTCTGTTCTTGCCTTTGCTATTAGCAACGTCGTCATCCAGTTTAGCTCAGCAGAATAACGTTAGTTTCTATAGCTGTCGTCACGAGTCCACATGCTGATCGTTGCTAGCTCCTGCTTTCGTCGTCAATGAGGGGCTTCTTTAACTAACTCTTCCAGTTTATTTTCTTGATAACGATGTCAATAGCAATATTTCCTCTTGGTTAGACAACTTTTTGACTAATGTAATGGCAGGATTTCTTTAGACTTTCGTTTACCATTTCATTTTCAGTGCAGGCAGCAAAAAGTGTTCAGACTCGTGTCCAATGGCTAATACCAATCTGTATCCACAATTATGATGTATACACTCACGGACTCCAGAATACGGTTTTGAAAGTTCTTTCTTCCAAACTGCATGGGCACTGTCTCACTACTAACTAGGCAATACAAGTTCACGGCATATAAAGACTCTCACACATGCGCAGTAACACATCTAAAGTACATGTAATGTTAATTCTTAGAATAATTTGCAACTAAACTATAAATATGGCTTATAGCATACCACAGCATTACAAATTAAACTACTGCTCGTTTTCTATGAAATAACTAAATATATAAAATACAAATATATTCAAAATGTGACTTTTCAAGGTTTGGCTCTTACACACTGGTTATTCACTGAAACACATACACCGTGGATCGAATTAGCATTACCTCCCTTTACTGGAAAGCTGTCAGATCCCAACAGGGAATAACACACGTTACTACTACCCTTCACTCTCAAGGCGGCAATTAGTAGCAACAACACTAGTGACTTTCACCCTCAGGTGACAATACAGTAGTAATGAATGGGCACGCTTTACCCTAAAGGTGACTATACAATAGCACCACTATAGTACCCTTCGCACATCAGCGGCAGACTACGGCCACGAAATGGTGAATACCAACGAGATATTTTACACGGTCCAACCCCGTGAGTAACCTGGGATACATGTATAACCTGTATGGGCCCACACACTGGAACTGCACTTTACCTATGCTAAGCCGGCACATTAAAGTAACCACAAAGAAAAGAAGAAAGAAAAGAAGAAAGAAAACCATGTTGCAGCGCTGAGTCGTAGCTTGGGGACGTAGTGGCCGCAAACACGATGGCCCTTTCACTCCCTTGAGAGCCTGAACAAATAAAAGGCTGTATTCCAGAGGCAAGGGAAAAGCACGGGTTGTCCCTTTAACGAGCACACGCGCATATCAAAGTTTGCCGCCACGGCGCATACAACAATGTCAAGTTCACGTTAAAGTTTAAACAGTCTAGCCATGGCTGGCTTTAGCACGCATGTTCCATAAAGTCTGTGCTTCTCCGGCGATAACGTGGTCTCTGTAGACCGTCACCTGGTCCACCCCGACCGGGATGGTGTGGGTAGTCAGTTGGTGGTCTGGCTGGTGCCCGAAGTGTCCAGTAGAAGCCTTGGGGGAAACGTCCTTCTTCCACTGGTAGCTTGGTGGGCACGACGAGCTAAGCTACATGGCTAACTCACAATGAAAGAATTTACCTAACTTAGTGTGGCTAACTTAGCTCTCGACCTAGACTGCTAATACACAAAGTCTCCGTCGTCTTCTCACGTTGGTCGGTTGACCGTCCTCCTTGGCGACACAACGCCTCGATACTATACTTATTCTACACGTTAACACTCGGCATTATACTTAATCACTAGGCTACTTTATTAGCCGTTAGCTCGATGCTCGGGGGAGCTCTCTCTCGCACGTCTGCTCTCGTCGGCGGTCTGCGCAGGGAAGGCGTGTGTTCCTTGCTTCTTCGTGTCTTCTGCAGTACACCGGACGCCGTTCTTCTGACCACCAGTCTGACTGTCCCGCAGCACCCCCTAGTGTTCGTCCTCCCAAGGGAACATCTCTGAAAGTCCTGTGGAACCTATTCCAATGTCTGTATTGAATACCGAAGTCTTTTAACAGACACATTCATGTGTCTACATTTGAATGTATGAATATTTTCCTTTTTCCTTATTCATACAGTAAGAGAGAGATTGTGATTAAACTAGAGCCCCACTGACAGTCTGGGGAGGACTATCTCATGCCTCCTCCGATACATGTGGAGCCGCCAGCCGCTTCTTTTCACCTCACAGCGAGGAGTTTCACTGGGGGAACGTAACGCATGCAGAGGTTCATGCTATTTCCCCCAGATCCCCTCCCTGCTGAACAGGCACCCCGACCGACCAGTAGGAGTCGCTGTTTGCAAGGGCCAGGACTCATACCCCACCGGCTTCCCACCTGCAAACACTGACAATTGTGATCGTAGGAACGACTGACCAAGCCGGAGGTACCGCTGACAGCTGGATTCGATCGCAGTCTCTGCGGTGGTAGGCGAGTGCTACCACCGAGAGGGAGACACCACAAGTCTGAGTCCAGAAAATCAGAAGTGCATAGGAAGGAGGGAAACAGCTTAAAGGAAATTAGCTTATTTAACATCTTCCCTGGAGTTAGACAAGAAGATACATACCTTTTTCATCTCTCTGCATGCATTGGGCTTAGGGAACGCCTGGACCATTAGACTAGCTTAGCTTCATCACTGGAAGTGGGGCAGACATCTAGCCTAGTTCACTACAGTCAGGAAATATACTCCAAATACAATCAAAATACAACTCCCAAACGTTCCTGTAAACATGTTGTGACCTGTGTATTTACCACGTCTCCCAGTCACACAAGTCACACGAGTCTCCCAGTCACACAAGTCTCCCAGTCACATGAGTCTCCCAGTCACACAAGTCTCCAAGTCACACAAGTCACACAAGTCTCCCAGTCACACAAGTCTCCCAGACACACAAGTCTCCCAGTCACATGAGTCTCCCAGTCACACAAGTCATGAGTCTCCCAGTCACACAAGTCTCCCAGTCACACAAGTCTCCCAGTCACACAAGTCACATGACTCTCCCAGTCACACAAGTCTCCCAGTCACACAAGTCTCCCAGTCACACAAGTCTCCAAGTCACACAAGTCACACGAGTCTCCCAGTCACACAAGTCTCCCAGACACACAAGTCTCCCAGTCACATGAGTCTCCCAGTCACACAAGTCTCCCAGTGACACAAATCTCCCAGTCACACAAGTCTCCATGTCACTTGTGTGATGTTAAACCCAGATTCGGCTCAAACAAGGGACTAAACACATTTCGCAATTATGCCACATCAATGTGGAACGCCCTACCCAAAGCTGTAAAGGAATGTGAATCACTACCTACTTTCAAAACCACTCTCAAGGAACACCTACGGGAGACTGCAATTCGAAACTAGCCCCTGTAAATGTCCCTCCAATGTACAGTAATTTACCTAGTATGGTTTTGTCAATATTCCAATGTACAGTTTTGCTTGTTTGTACAGTGTCCCCCCCCCCCCCCAATGTACAGTTTTGCTTGTTTGTACAGTGTTTCCCCCCCCCTAACCCCCTCCAATGTAAATTACCCAGTATGGTTGTCAATATCCCAATGTACAGTTTTGCTTGTACAGTGTTTCCCCCCCAAACCCCTCCCTACCCAACCCCCCCCACACAACCCCACCCAACCTCCTCCAATGTACAGTTTCTACGTCAAATGTATATACTCCCTTTTCTGGACTCTTTTTGTATCACAAACAGTACTGTATTTGCAAATCTGGTATGTCATAAATGTATAGATGTAGCAGTACTGTCTATCTGTATGTCATGTATGTGTAGCATCCTGAATATTCTGCTAAGTATTCAGAAGTGCTGACTAACTTGTTACTTCCCCTGTGTGTGTATAAAGTGTGATAAACAGTGTTCCTTTTGATATCTCGCCCGGACTACTAATGATGCGAGGTGCTCCTCTTTCTCCGGCTTCGATATGGATCACTAACATGACATTGAAGCATCTTTCTCCCTTTCTGGAGTGGTCCTATAGTGGGATCAGTTGCGGTTGCCAGCAGGGGGCAGTGGTGGCAGTGGTGGCAGGTGGAGCGGAGGAGAGAGAAGCAACGAGCGAGAGATGATTACCTGGAGGGCGGATCACAAGGAAGTTCTCTTTGACAGTGAACTCGGACGTGAGCGGTCGCAACGGGCGTGTGCTCTGGAAGAGCCCAGTTGGAAGAGTCCCGTTGAAGAGCCCCGTTGGAGAGCGACGGGTGATAGAGAGTACTTGCTAGATAACGTGTTATCCTAGAAGTACAAGCGATAGTGAAGTGTGTGAGTAAGCGATACGGAAAGAAGAACCGACGTCCATAGATAACGTGTTATAGTAGCAGTGTGTGCGGTGTATTAGCATGCTGCTAACGGCTATAGTGACTCAAGTATATCACCAGGCAAGCGTCGCTGAAGACCGGTGGTGCATACAGCCACGTTGCGTTAGTAGTACAGACGATAGCAGGAGGGTTCACTAAGACCCTGATTTTCCCCAAGGGGATCAATTAAGGAATATCTTATCTTATCTTATTGACCCACAGTTTAGCTGTGTTTAAGGTAGCCAAACAGTTTAGAGCGCGCCAGTCCAGTCAGCAGCCCGCAGTGGACGTCTCATCGACGCCGCAGAGGACACCTCTCCCCACCAGCAGAGGTTTCCACAACACAGCACGCTCCTCCAGTTCCACCACTGCCAATGCTGTCTACCCCAGCCCGCTGGCTGTGCTCGCGGGATCGCCCGACGCCATCTTGTCACCCGGACGAGAGGTGATGAGAGTGAGTCCGCCATCTTGGCTAAGTACAACGGTACCTCGTGTGGCCACAACAGTATCCATTCGAGCGAACGCTAACGACCAGTGTCTAGGGGTACCCCAAACATTATAAGCCGGCTTTAGAGTAGGTTTTATTTGGTAACGTGGGCCCACATGTAAATGATTTATTTTGTATTTGTGCATCACTGTGACGTTCTTGAATTCCCATTGAACTCCTTACCATGTGTCTGGGTCTTCCCCTAATCCAAGCAGGGTTTACTATTAATGTATTGAGCACGAGGTGCCTATGTTGGGAATAGTGTTCCCCTATAATCAGTGTTGTGCTAGTTACTGAAAAATAGTAACTCAGTTACTTTACTAGTTACTTCATTTCAAAGTAACTTCGTTACTGTACTAGTTACTTACACCCAAAAGTAATGAGTTACTGTGAAAAGTAACAATTTAGTTATTTAAAAAAAAAAAAAAAAAAAATTGCTCCCGAGTCCCATGCCCCAGATACTCAAAATCGGTTGATCAACTTGACAGTTTCCATTCACATCACCGAACTCTGCTAAGCAATGTGGTCTAGATACAAACACAAATCTGACACAAACAAATGTTGTCCCGAGTCGATATAATAAGAAGTGCGCCGGTTGAAGGAACAGCCTTGATGTCGCCGGAGCGTTTCATTATAACCATTATAATTCAAGGATACTACGACTATGCGTGCACCTCATGGTACCAAAGCACCTCAAAGGCGCTTAAAACAAAATTACAAACATCACAAAACAAACTGGTCAGACTACTTCTTGACCTGAACCCCAGAACCTACCTCACCCCTGCCCACTTTGACAACCTAGGATGGCTTAGAGTAGACGACAGAGTACAGCAACTTGCAATGGGCCTGGTCTACAAGATACACTATACGACCGGGGTACCCATGTACATGTCAAAATACTTCCCAAAGGTCAGTGAATACCACAACCACTACACCAGAGGAAGCTCAACAAATCATGTAAAACCCAGATTCGGCTCAAACAAGGGACTAAACACGTTTCGCAATTATGCCACAACAATGTGGAACGCCCTACCCAAAGCTAGGAGTAACAATACTGTATATTTGAATACCGTTTATGTCACAAATGTATCAGTACTAAATACCTATATGTCCCTATGCCATAAATGTCATGTATGTTGTGTATGTCATAAATGTCTATATGAATTGAAAATGGGGGACCCTGATGGAAACAAGACAAACGTCTTTCTCAGGTCTGCATCCCCTTAACAATTGTATGTATTGAGCCGTACTGTATTGTACCCATTCTGCAATCTGTCAATGCCAAGTCATTGAAATGCCTGAGCAAAGAGATAGGTTTTAAGCTGTCTTTTGAAGATGTCTAGCGAGTTGGCTTCCCTGATGTTTTGGGGTAGTTTGTTCCACAGTTTTGGGGCATAGTTGATAAAGGCTGCATTACCGATCCTCTTTTGACTGTTTCTGGGAGCCTCTAGTAGTCCAGCAGCTGATGATCGCAGTGTTCTTGCTGGCGTGTAATTTATTAGAGTGTTGGTGATGTAGCTAGGTCCCTGTCCATTTAGAGCTTTGTATGTAAGGAGAAGGACCTTAAAGTCAATTCTAAATGTTACAGGAAGCCAGTGTAAAGCAGCTAAGACTGGACTAATTGACCAGGCTTATATAAAGGAGAAGTAAATGGGAGCACGGTGTGAGTGTCTATTTCTGATCATATGCTAACCTTGTTGACCGGGTAAATACTTGTGACTGTGGTATATTTATTTAACCCTTCCACCCCATTTGCAGCATATTCGTTGAGGATCTATACAGGTGGTCAAGGAAGGGTACTGCTTAAAGGGAAGCCCAATATAACTATTGAACTGACAGTCACCGGGTGTGGGAGGGCTAACGGAGGTACTGGGGGAAGTGAGAGTGTGTGGGGAGCTACTGCTGACCGCCTTGGAAGGCGAGGAAGACCAGAGTACCACCCCCCAGGTTAGTAAATCCTGGGCCCCATCCGCTCCTGCTGCCCGCCCTCCAGAACGACGTTCCGGGCCCAAAGACGGGGGTGCAGATAGATAAAACTCTACTGTATCCTGCTACCAGGTGGCTGTGTATAACTACTCCCATAAGCAGGGATAATCCACCCTTCTACATATGTCATATATGTCCTGATGAATTGAAAATGGGGGACCCTGATGTAAACAAGACGAAAGTCTTTCTCTGGTCTGCATCGCTTAACAATTGTGTGTATTGAGCTGTACTGTATTGTACCCATTCTGCAATCTGTTAATAAAGTTTTCAATCAATCAATCTGTTGGTGATCTGGGTTGCGTGATGATAGCCGAACATTTTCCCAGACTGCTTCCCAATCAAAATCTACTTCCAGATTTGGGATATGCTTCCTCCAAACCGAGTCTAGGGGAATGACCTTATATGAGGACGTAAGTAAGTGGCGATAAAAGTCAGAGACGAAGCCCCTCGACGTCTCCTTGTCATAAAAGAATTTGTGAAACCTGTGGTGCTCAAGTGGAACATCCAATGGGACGCCGTGAGCCTTCAAAACTGCTCTTATTTGTAAATAGAAGAAAAAAGTGGAACTGGGGAGGTCAAATTTGTTGGATATATCTCGAAAACTGCGGAGACCATGAATGAATGAAAACTTTATTTAACAGATTGCAGAATGGGTACAATACAGTACGGCTCAATACACACAATTGTTAAGGGGATGCAGACCTGAGAAAGACGTTTGTCTTGTTTACATCAGGGTCCCCCATTTTCAATTCATATAGACATTTATGACATACACAACATACATGACATTTATGGCATAGGGACATATAGGTGTTTAGTACTGATATATTTGTGACATAAACGGTATTCAAATATACAGTACTGTTACCCCTAGATCCTGACAGAGTATATACATATGATGGGGAGGGGACTGTACATTAGGAGGGGGTGGGTGGGTGGGAGAGAAATATACATACGGCGGGGAGGGAATATATACATGCGGTGGGGAGGAGATTGTCTATTAGGAGGTGGTGGAGGGTTTGGGCATTTACGGTGGCCAGTTTCGAATTGCAGCCTCCCGTAGGTGCTCTTTAAGAGCGGTTTTGAATGTGGGTAGTGATTCACATTCCTTTACAGCTTTGGGTAGGGCGTTCCACATTGATGTGGCATAATTGCGAAACGTGTTTAGTCCCTTGTTTGAGCCGAATCTGGGTTTAACATGATTTGTTGAGCTTCCTCTGGTGTAGTGGTCGTGGTATTCACTGACCTTTGGGAAGTATTTTGACATGTACATGGGTACCTTAGTCGTATAGTGTATCTTGTAGACCAGGCCCATTGCAAGTTGCTGTAATCTGTCGTCTACTCTAAGCCATCCTAGGTTGTCAAAGTGGGCAGGGGTGAGGTGGGTCCTGGGGGTAAGGTCAAGTAGTAGTCTGACCAGTTTGTTTTGTGATGTTTGTAATCTTGTTTTAAGCGCCTTTGAGGTGCTTTGGTACCATGAGGTGCACGCATAGTCGTAGTACCCTTGAATGAGTGCTCCTGCCAGAGTCTTCAGGGTATTCTTGTTTACCAGAGAGGAGATCCGGTACAAGAATCTAGTTTGTTGGTTGACTTTTTTTTATTACATTGGATGCCATTTTGTCACAGGAAAGATTTGCCTCTAGGATGGAACCCAGGTAGGTAATTTCATCTTTCCTTGTGACAATATTGTCACCCACTGTAACTGAGAAGCCTTCGGTCTTGCTGAGTTTGTTATTTGAACCAAAGAGAATGGACTCTGTTTTGCCCATGTGTAATGATAGTTTGTTATCAGTGAGCCATATGCAGATTTTGCCTAGTTCCGAGCTGAGGGTTTTTTCAACCTGCAACTTGTTCTTGTCAGAGACCAGCAGGGCTGAGTCGTCCGCAAACAGGAACAAGTTGCAGTCACAGGCTGACGACATGTCATTTGCATAAATTAGGAAGAGTAGCGGTCCTAGTATGCTTCCTTGTGGAACACCACAGCTCACTGTGAGGGGGGGGGGATAGAGTACCGTTTAACTCTACCATCTGTTCTCTCCCCTCCAGGTAGTCATCGAAGATATCCCCCAATGTGTGTATGTCTTTCTTTTCCCAACCAGGGTATCTGATAGGTTGTTGTTCAATAAGGAGTATAACGTGTCTGTCTTTCTATGTAGTATCACTACTCGATCGTTCTGTGCCTAGTATAGTGGAGCTGTCTCTGCTCTGCGCTGAAGAACACGTTTTCATTCATTCGATTGGCTCCTTTTGAAATGACTGAGAGACCACATGATTGGCGCATCGGGTTCAAACAGAACTCTCTCTGTGTTTTAATGAAAACCACAGCTTAATCATCAGTCTTTACAGCAGAATTTACTTCTATTCTAAATCATCGTCTTCAGGTGGGCTGCTGGTTCGCTTCTCGTTCTCGAATCCTCTCGTGCAGTTTCTCTCGGGATTCCAGTCTCCTCAGCGTCTGTCTCAGTGTCTGTGTCTCTGTCTCTGCTCTCCTTCAGTCAGCCACCCTGCATTAAAAGGCTGAAGCCACCTCCCTGTTTCTACTTCGTCATGTGACGTCGACCCAGGGATATGGCTTCTCTGATTGGCTGAATTACTTTTAGATGGTAACCATTTCGGTATACGTCATCCTATTCTTGAGAAATGTCTCCTTTTAAGGTGGTATCGGCTTGTTAGTCTAAGGTTTGCCGTAACGGAGAGGCAGACACTATTTTCACTCCGTGGTTTACATCAAATAATTTTTCCTATTGATTGTATTGTTTTATAAGGATTTACATTCTGTTTAGTAAACTAGAGTAGTTCCATTCTTTTTCCCGAATTCTATAGCCTTGTATATATCTTTTGCGTCTGTCTTGCGTTGCTGGTAGGGTTAGCTTGCCTAGTGCAGCTTTCAATACACAGTAGCAGGAGTTGGTTGGGCTTGACGTGCCGAGACAGCTTGTACACAACCCTCAGCCTGTCTGGCCTCACGTGGTATGAGGCTGCAATCCATCACCTGGAAGACAATAGGCGTGGGAAGAGGACTAACAAGCCAACTCCAAAAGCCCTCCAGGGGGTTGGGCGAGGGGCTAACATCCCCACCCCGTAAAACACTATATTGTTACAGAAACGCCAACAAGAGAAAAACAAGACATCAACACCTTGGCCCAGGGAAGAGAAGGGTCTTCGATAAGAAGGTCTATGACACCATGTGGTGAAAGCCAGAAGTCTCTGGAAGCCACACGGCCGATCACCCTTCTTTCGTCCAGGGCTGCCCATATCGGTACGTGGAACGTGAGAACCATGTATGAGATGGGTAAGACATTTCAAGTAGCAGCAGTGATGAGGAACTATAATCTCACGCTGCTCGGAATAAGTGAGACAAGATGGACACAGTCCGGACAGAAACGACTGGCCTCAGGAGAGTTACTGCTGTACTCCGGACACGAAGAGGACAATGCCTCCCACACCCAAGGAGTAGCACTGATGCTATCTAAAACAGCACAGACGGCGCTCATAGGATGGGAAGCCCATGGTCCAAGGATCATCACCGCATCCTTTCGAACCAAGAAGAAGAGGATCAATATGAACATCATACAGTGCTACGCTCCTACCAATGACAGCGAGGAAGCAGACAAAGACCAGTTCTACAACAGACTGCAGTCCATTATAGAAAATCACCCAGAGAGAGACATCACAATCCTGATGGGAGACCTTAATGCCAAGATCGGAAGTGACAACAGGGGGTACGAAGATATAATGGGAAGACACGGATTGGGGGCCATGAATGAAAATGGGGAGAGGCTGGCGGACCTGTGCGCTATGAACAACTTGGTCATTGGCGGCAGTGTTTTTCCCCATAAGAACATCCACAAGGCCACTTGGGTATCGCCAGACCACATAACCGAGAACCAGATTGACCATGTCTGTATCAGCAAGAAATTCAGGAGGTCCATGCAGGATATAAGAGTAAAGAGAGGAGCAGATGTGGCTTCAGACCACCACCTTGTCGTAGCCAGCCTGAAGCTGAAGCTGAGAAAGAACTGGATGTCGGCACATACAACACGACACAGGTACAACACAGCTTCCTTGAGAGACGCCAGTAAGCTGGAAGAGTTCAGAGTAACACTCAGCAACAAGTTCCAAGTTTTACAGGAGCTGTTGGAAGAGGACGAGTGCACCCTGGAGAACAGTTGGAAGGAGATAAAAGAGGCAGTAACGTCTACCTGCCAGGAAGTTCTTGGCCCCAAGAAGCACCAGCACAAGGAGTGGATCTCAGGGGACAGTCTGCAAAAGATCCAAGAGAGGAGGGAGAAGAAGGCGGCAGTGAACAACAGCCGGACAAGAGCAGAGAAGGCCAAGGCACAAGAAAGGTATGCAGAAGGAAACAAGCTAGTAAAGAAGAGCATCAGAGCAGACAAGCGAAGGTATATGGATGACCTGGCAACAGAGGCAGAGCAAGCAGCAAGAGAGGGGAATATGAGAGAACTGTACAACATCACCAAGAAGCTGGCAGGAAAGTACAGCAAACCAGAACGACCTGTGAAGGACAAAGAGGGAAGACCGATAACAACGGGAGAGGAGCAACAAAAGAACAGATGGATGGAGTATTTTGAAGAACTTCTAAACCGGCCAGCACCACAGAACCCACCAGACATCGCACAGGCTGACACAGACCTACCCATAGCCTGCAACGCACCAACCAGGGAAGAAATTAGGAAGGCTATCAAGCAGCTGAGGAACGGAAAGGCTGCAGGACCAGACAACATCCCTGCGGAGGCACTGAAGTCAGATATAGAAACCACGGTGAAGATGCTCCACCCACTCTTCATGAAGATATGGGAGGAAGAAGACGTGCCAGGAGATTGGAAAGAGGGCTATCTCATCAAGATCCCAAAGAAAGGCGACCTTAGCAATTGCGCAAATTACAGAGGGATCACACTGCTATCAGTGCCAGGGAAAGTTTTTAACAGAGTAATCTTGAACAGGATGAAGGACCTCATCGATGGACAACTCCGCGATGAGCAAGCTGGTTTCCGCAAGGACCGATCCTGCACAGACCAAATTGCAGTGCTGCGCATCATCGTGGAGCAGTCGATAGAGTGGAACTCGCCCCTGTACATAAATTTTGTGGACTATGAGAAAGCCTTTGACAGCCTAGACAGAGAGACCCTCTGGAAGCTTCTCCGACATTACGGGGTGCCGACCAAGATTGTTTCCATCAGCAGGAACTCCTATGAGGGACTGACATGCAAGGTGGTCCACGGAGGGCAGCTCACAGAGGCATTCCAAATGAAGACCGGGGTCAGACAAGGTTGTCTGCTCTCGCCCTTCCTCTTCCTGCTGGCCATTGACTGGATAATGAAGACCTCCACAGCACAGAGAAGGTACGGGATTCAGTGGACACCTTGGACGCAACTTGACGACTTGGACTATGCTGACGATTTGGCACTACTGTCGCACACCCAACAACAGATGCAGGAGAAGACCAACAACGTGGCATCCACTTCCGCGCAAGTGGGACTCAACATCCACAAAGGCAAGACTAAGATCCTCAAGACCAATGCAGCAAACAACACCAACACAATCATGCTGGATGGCGAGGCTTTGGAAGAAGTTGAAGCCTTTACCTACCTTGGCAGTGTTATTGACAAGCAGGGCGGCACAGATGCTGACATTAGAGCACGAATAAGGAAAGCACGTACAGCATTCGTGCAATTACGGAACATCTGGAGCTCAAAAGAACTGACTTCCAACACCAAAGTCAGATTCTTTAACACCAACGTCAAGGCAGTCCTATTATATGGAGCAGAGACGTGGAGAACTACAGCTGCAACCATCAGGAAAGTGCAGGTCTTCATTAACAGCTGCCTGCGGAAGATCATCAACATCCGATGGCCAGACACCATCAGCAACTGCGAACTCTGGCAGAGAACAAACCAGCTGCCAGCAGAAGAAGAAATTAAGAAACGCAGATGGCGCTGGATAGGCCACACCCTGCGAAAGCCTGCAAGTACCATCACCAGACAAGCCCTAACATGGAACCCGCAGGGCAAGCGGAAAAGGGGCCGCCCGAGAAACACCTGGCGCAGAGACCTGGAGGCAGACACCAAGACCATGAAGATGACCTGGAACCAACTGGAGAGAACAGCTCAAGACAGAGATGCTTGGAGATCACTTGTTGACGGCCTATGCCCCAGAAGGGGTAGCAGGCGTAAGTAAAGTAAGTAAGTATATATCTTTTAACCTGTTTTATTGATCTGATCAAACTTAGTTATCCTCTATAAGTTAAAGTGGTATTTCTAGCTTTTGTTTATAACTGTTTTCAACTACTCATGCATTCTAACCAATAGTCTAATGTGATTCTATCATTTGTAGCCTAATTTAACTCTTAATCGATCACTATGTGTTTTGTTTAGTTTTAAACTGAGTTGATTTAGTCTTTAGATTGTTTTTCTATGGGCAGAATATTCCTGATAATATTCTGTCTCTATTATAACTATTAGATTGGTTTTAACCCTAGTTTACCTCTGTCTCAGAGCAGCCAGAGTCTCTACTGCACATTTCCTTCAGAGCTTAGACCGGGAGCCACCCTGCCTTGGAAAAATCAGTACCCACTGAAGGAGAAAGCGGTGGCTGGGATCGAGCCACAAATCAAAGGACTTTTGAAAGCAGGAGTCCTACAGAAAACAACTAACCCCCGGAGCAACACGCCGTTGCTACCCGTGGAGAAACCTGACACCTCGTACCGGTTGGTACACGATTTGAGGGCTGTCAACGAGGTTTTACTTGACTATCCCGCGGATGTCCCCGATCCCCATACACTATTGACATTTATCCCACCGCAAGCTGAATATTTTACGGTTATAGATTTGTGTAGTGCATATTTTAGTGTACCCTTGAGCAAGGAGTGCCAGCATTTTTTTGGTTTTACCTAAAAAAATTATGAGTATACTAGGATCCCTCAGGGACTAAAGCATTCGCCACACATATTTAACAAGATCCTAAGGGAGGGCTGGATACAATATTGACCTCTAGGGTCATTCAGTACATGGATGATCTTATACTGTGTGCAGACGATCAGACAACATGTCATCGCGACTCCGTGAAACTGTTGCAGCTATTGGCAGAAAAAGGCCACAAAGTGTCTTTGAAGAAATTGCAATATTGTAAACCTAAAGTGATTTATTTAGGACAAACAATTTCACAGGGCCATCGGGCTATTTCGGAAGAACATTTGGTGTCCATTAAGACGGCTCCCAAACCTGTGACGGTAAGACAAATGATGGGATATTTGGGTATTACGGGGTACAGTTCTCCATGGGTCGAAAACTATACTGAAATAGTGAAACCTTTAAGAGACATGATGAAAGAGGCGGGCGTTGATAAACTGAGTAGTAAAGTGGTTTGGACTGAGGATGGTTTACGGGCGTTTGAAACAATCAAGTCCCGACTGTTAGAAGCGCCAGCCCTGGCGTTGCCTGACTATACCAAGAAATTCATATTATATGTCTCTTCTTCTCCAGATCAGAAGCAGGCATGCGCGGTGTTGACCCAGGACACCGGGGTGGGGGCGCGACCACAGCCGATGGCTTACTACTCCATTGCCTACTCGGAAGTCGAGATGGGGATGGCTCCCTGCTACCGGGAAATGGCCGGAGTCTATACAATGTACGAGAAAGCCGCAAGTATCATGATGGGATATCCAGTGGATATCATGGGGAGGCATGACTTAAAGAGTCTGTTGGAGTCCGGTAAATATGCACTAACGATGCCTCGCATTAGACATTATTACAGGCTTTTGGAACAGGAAGATGTGACTCTGGTCAGGTGTTCCATAACGAACCCGGCAGCGGACATCCCTACGCCTGAGGATGGAGAACCTCACGACTGTGTGGCCGAAGCCGAGAGGTACTCTAAACTCAGAGCAGACTTGCAGGCTTTCCCATTTAGCAGTCCAGATCTGGAATTATGGACTAACGGCTCTTGTTATCGAGTTGGTGAAGGACTAAAAGCAGGCTACTCCGTGGTAAGGTCACAGGGCGAAGGGTTTGTGGTAGAAAAGGCTGAAGCTTTAGCACAACCCTGCTCAGCTCAGCTAGCAGAATTAGTCGCACTGACTGAAGCATGTAAGATGGCAGAGGGCAAAATTGTGAATATTCATACCGACTCGGCATATGCACAAGGAATCGCATTTTTATTTGGCACAGTGTGGAAAGGGAGAGGATTCAAGAAAGCCGATGGAAGCGCCATAAAACATTGTAGCCAGATTGAGAGTTTGTTAGAAGCAATTATGAAACCAAAACAGATTGCAATAATCAAGTGTGCTGCTCATCAGTCAGACGAGTCCAAAATAACTCGAGGAAACAATAGAGCAGATGAGGCTGCCAAGGAAGTGACAGGTGCTGACAGGGCAGGTAAGGTCTTGGTTATCACACACGAGGTTGAGTTAGAGGACAAGATAACTTACAAGGATGTTTTGACTTTCCAGGAGGAGGCTAGTCAGGTAGAAAGAAACCGCTGGGTAACCAGGGGGGCTAGTCAGGATGTTACAGGTTTATGGCGCAGCCACGGTGGATTTGTGGTGGCTCCTGCTGGCCTGGTCGGACTGCTGATCCATACGGCTCATGACTTCTGTCATGCTCATCGGAGAGAGGTGAGTAGAAAAATCCAAGAATATGGCTTTTGGGCGCCAGATTTAGCAAGTCAAATTGATCATGTGATACAGAGATGTACGATATGCTTGAAAAATAATATACGTAAGGGGATTAGTGTGTCACCAGGGCATATCCCCACGCCCAATGGCCCAATGCGAGACCTTGTAATTGATTACATTGACATGATTAAACCAATTAATCAGAAGAGATATATTCTTGTCGTTGTCTGTCATTTTTCAAGGTGGGTAGAGGCATGCGCCACCCGTCACAAGGATGCAGCATCGGTGGCCAAGTTCTTATGCCAAGAGGTGGTGCCGAGATTTGGGTTAATGGACAGAATTTCCAGCGACAATGGAAAAGAATTCGTCGACAAAACTGTACGTTTAATACTCCAACATTTAGGCGTAAAACAGCGATTGGGGGCCGTTTATCACCCGCAGAGCCAGGGGTTGGTGGAACGCATGAACGGGACACTAAAAAACAAATTGATTAAGATCTGTCAACACACAGGTTTGAATTGGCTAAATGCTCTCCCATTAGCATTAATGGCGTGTCGTTCGAGCGAAATTCGCGGTCTGCGTTTGACACTGCACGAAATGATGTTAGGTCGTTGCATGGTAGTGCCAGGCTTGCGCGCGACAGGTAAAGGTCCAAGTTTGGACATCCTGGACAATGATATGCGTGAAATACATGTCAAAGATCCACAGAGATATTCTGGTTCATGTCTCCAGTAGACAGGAGCATGAAACCGGGGAGGAGATGAGTAGGCCAAGTACACCTCAGATCATACCGGGCGACCAAGTTTATGTTAAAGTATTTAGACGTAAATGGTATGGCGCGCGACGAGAAGGGCCATACAAAGTCGTCCGAGCCACCGAAAGGGCTTTACAGGTTGAAGGGTCACCTATGTGGTATCATATTTCGCATTGCGTAAAATCTGTAGATATTGGCCAAGAATGGGAATCTGAACCACTGGCCCTTGAGCAAGAAACAGGGGCGGCGCAACTCCTAAACGAAGGAGAAGATGCGGACGATTATGGGGAGCCAGACAGAGGGCAACACGATTGGCCACCGGTAGGGGATGAGGGATTCCTACAGGAGCCAGACAGAGGAGAAAATTATGAATTGGAACATAATAATTTCTCCTCTGTGGACTTTGATGGTGTACCAAAAGGACCGGAGGGAACCGTGATTAGCACAAGCCCGGAAGGAGATCCTCGGCCGCAACAAGTTATTAGGAAACCGCGGAGGTATACATAGGAAAAAGTGAGGAAAAGCTAATGATAATAGGATCATAAGCGGTCCATGGAGAGAGCATGTATATATTTTTTGATTTTTTGATTTTGAGCTCTCTCCTTTCTTAGAAATGTTTAAATCTAATGCGATGCAATAATCTTTTCTTTCAGAGTTAGCCGCACAATATAGACATGTTTGGTTAAAAAACACATAAGTATAGTGGAATAAACAGAAAAGCTGATAACTGGTGCGATGTTCTTTTTGTATAAAGAAACGGACCTAGACGGATGTCAACTTCAAATAACTGATAATTGTGTCAACTTCAAATAACTGATAATTGTTAATTGTGTGAGTGAAATAACGAGGGTGTTGAAAGCATTGGTACTAACAAAAATGAACTGTGCTTTAGAGATTCTTTAAATATTTGGTTTTTGTGTGATTTTGCTAACAGTTAAAAGGTTAAGGTATTTGTATGATGTACAAACAGTTTGATTGAGAAAATACTAACAAGAATATTGGGGATATATAATCCCCAACCGGGGACCTGTAGTGGATTTTCCCAAGCTCAAACGCATAATGTATTTCCATTGGATCAGGTCTACCGCTACGGTTCGTTACTAAATATGGTATGAGCAGTGCACCACACCATTTTAGAAATATCACATATGCAGTGATTGACTATAAGTAGAAATAGGCCTCACAGCAATCAGCAACCCCCAAGACTTGATATTGGCTGACAAGGCAATAGGCCTCACAGCAATCAGCAACCCCCAAGACCGATACTGGCTGACAAGGCTGAAGTGGAACAAAAGGGCTGTTTACTCCAACAGTAAACGCCCTGGTGTTACTTCACTGCAGGCGGCATCTGGCTATAGAAAACGATAGGACAGTCACCTAAATTGGGGGTTGTATACAAAGTCCCCTAGCTTCAAAGGAACCAGCCGCTCCTGTTTTGGCATGAGGAGACAGCTGCAAGAAGCCAATTTGATTCAAAGGAACCAGCCGCTCCTGTTTTGGCATGAGGAGACAGCTGCAAGAAGCCAATTTGATAAGAATAACACTAAATTTGGTGAGAATATCTGAATCAGTTAGTAAAAACAGTTATTTAGGTTTATGAAGTATCCCTAGCTTCAAAGGTATAGCAATTAATCTGTTTACAATACTAAACGGATTCAATTAAGACTAAATTGGCCATTATTCAAGATATAAGGTTTAAAATAAGTGTAACTGCCTAGCAGAAAGACTAAATTAGAGGTTTAAGCAAAATAAACCTTACTTTTGATTGATAACTTGATAAATCTAATTTGCCAGATACATTTAAACGTGAAAACTGAAGAATTCTCTAAATCAAGATTCAGTCTATTTACAGCCAGCAAAGATATGCCCTTAGAAGGGAAGATCCGGTGTAGACGAGCTTCAAAATGGCCGCTACACAGTCTCATCCAATCAGAAGCTCTTTCTCTTCTTAAGACGTCCTCCCAGCTGACGTAAAAATAGGGGAGGAGGAAATGCGTTAAAACGAGCAGTTTGAGAGAGTAGTAGACAGAACGAACACAAACGAACAGACGCATGTTTTTTCCCCCTACTGGACGTGAATGACGACGAGCTGAGACGGAAACCATCGAACCAGCGAGGAGACGAGACGAGATACTTTGCTTGTAGCGAATTAGTCTGGAACACGAGCTGAGGGCACAGTCTCATGCTTTGTTGTTTCATTGCACCATTTTTCATTCAAGTCTTTTGTTATTCACTTTCTGAATCTGCCAATAAAAGCGGATCTTTACAATAACTTCCTCTCCTCTCCTTCATTTCAACCGCCGTCTCTCTGCCGTCGAACAAGGCCATTTCCTGGTCTTTGAAAGTACAAGGGAATTAGTAACGGACAAACACACAACGCAGAGTACATTAAGCTGGTTCTGTATATCAGAACAGAACCATAGACCCTTGTCACTTCAATTGGTGCCGTTGACCCTTGAACCTGAAGCGCTCTTGATTTTTTTTCGGCTGGACAAACACTCTGCACCGGAGACGATCGGTGCCCGCGGAGATTCATCGCGACAGGATCCTGAAAATAGGTGAGTGGACACGAGCCGTGATGGCTGAAAACGTAGAGCGTTCTGTTCGAACTGGGGTTGAGTTAGAAATGTATGATTGCCTCAATAGTCTGTTGTTGGAATGCCCGGTGGGATGTATCGATAGTGCCGGGCTTCACTGGGCGAGATGGTCGTAGTGTCTCTCGAGGAGGGAGACAGATGGGGCGATGGGGTGTGTAAGCGCGCAGTATCATATTGGCTGCATCCAATCGGCAAGCAGGGACGTTTTACACGGTACAACTCGCAAATTGGTAGTGCCGGGCTTCACTGAACAAGATGGTCGTTGATCGTGGCCTCAATAAGTTTGGTGTTGGAAGGCGCCGGTGGAATGTATCCCGGTTAATAGATAAACCTAAGTCGTATTTTCTGGAAAAGTGCATGATGAGATGAGATATTTTTCGTGCCTGAACAATGGGGGATTAAGGATGTACGCTTGTGAGGAAGGGTCTCCGCTTGTGGCCGTCTCTCAAACGACGACAGGCGGACATCTGAACCATCGACAGGACGATGCGTCGTTACTATTCTGGTCCAGCACTGCTCAGGTCACGAATTCGGATGTGTGTAAAGAAGGGGCGTCAATATGATTCTGTAGCATTACGGGTTGCAAGATATATAACGTGGGGAAAAATATGCAAAGGGGGGTCTCACCGAAGCTCACGTAGGTTTTTGTAAATGTCGTGCCAGGCTGGCCGGTCACCGTTTCAAATTAACGGGGAGGTAGGTGCTCTGGGCGATATCAGCCGAACTGAATGGAGATCGATCCGTGTTGAGGGTCGGTCAAATGGATTAGGAAGAGGTTGACATCGTTTGTTAACCAAGTGAGATTGGTTGATTACAGAAAACGATAGTCGGCTGAAATCCGATTTAGGACGTGGTAGACTTCGGGGCATATTTTAGATACACGTTCGTCGTGACAAAAAGGTGAACGAAAGTACTTAACAACGATTCGTTTCAATGTGCTGTTTGTAAAGTAAACATTCAGTACATGTATAGTGAACTAATGCTCTTAAGCGCGGTAAAAATTTGCGCAGTGAAACTATTAAAAATAGTAAAAATGTATGATGAATGTTAGTGTTAAAGCTAGGAAAATAAAGGCTAAGGCCCGAGCTATCGACTGGCTGAGGGCTCAAGATAGCCTTTTGAAAACGGAGAACAACAAACACTTTGAACCAGAAGTCGTTCTAGCAATACAGGTTAAAGATGAAATTACGATTTAAGCTATGAAAATGGGCGCTTATGTTGGACTTAGAGTGTATTCAATATTTAAGGCCGCTATCGTCGTGGCTAAAGCGGCTAACTAGCTGCGTGCTAATATGCTACTAGGAGGTGTTCAACATTGAAGGCCGCTATCGTTGTGGCTAGAGCGGCTAACTAGCTGCGTGCTAATATGCTAAGAGGAGGTGTTCAACATTGAAGGCAGCTATCGTTGTGGCTAAAGCGGCTAACTAGCTGCGTGCTAATATGCTACTAGGAGGTGTTCAACATGGTAGGCCGCTGGCGTCGTGGTGTAGGGCTGCCTGGCTACTGGGATTATTCAATACTGAATGTTGTGGACGGGGTGATAGTGCAGTGTGACTGAGTTATCATCAATGTTGAATGCGTCGTGTGAATTGCAGTATTGACTAATGTTAGTATTAATGTTGTATGCGGGGTGTGAGCTGCAGTAAGTATGAAAGTGACTAATGTACTTATGGTTAAACTGGTTGATAAGCCGTATGATTAGATTAATAGGCAGTGGTGACGTTTTGGAAGCCACGGACGTGTTCATATGTCTCTCTTGTAGGACCCCCCCCCCCCCCCTATTCCTTTGTTTTCTGTCTCTCTCCCTCCCTCTCTCACCCCCCTCTCTCCTCACCACCTACTCTTCCCCCCCCTCTCTCTGTCACCACCTACTCTCCCCCCCCTCTCTCTCTCACCACCTACTCTCCCTTCCTCCCTTCCCCTCCCCCTCTCTCTCTCACCACCTACTCTCCCCCCCCCTCTCTCTCTCTCCCTCCCTCTCTCCCTCCCTCCCCCCCCCTTTCTCTCTCACCACCTACTCTCCCTCCCTCCCTTCCCCTCCCCCTCTCTCTCTCACCACCCACTCTCCCCCCCCCCTCTCTCTCTCTCCCTCCCTCTCTCCCTCCCTCCCTCCCTCCCTCCCTCCACCCTCTCTCTCTCTCTCAACTCTCCCTCCCTCCCTCACCACCCCCTCTCCCTCCCTCCCTTCCCCTCCCCCTCTCTCTCTCACCACCTACCCCCCCCCTCTCTCTCTCTCCCTCCCTCCCTCCCCCCCCTCTCTCTCTCACCACCTACTCTCCCTCCCTCCCTTCCCCTCCCCCTCTCTCTCTCACCACCCACTCTCCCCCCCTCTCTCTCTCTCCCTCCCTCTCTCCCTCCCTCCCTCCCTCCCTCCCTCCACCCTCTCTCTCTCTCTCAACTCTCCCTCCCTCCCTCACCACCCCCTCTCCCTCCCTCCCTTCCCCTCCCCCTCTCTCTCTCACCACCTACTCTCCCCCCCTCTCTCTCTCTCCCTCCCTCTCTCCCTCCCTCCCTCCCTCCACCCTCTCTCTCTCTCTCAAACTTTCCCTCCCTCCCTCACCACCCCCTCTCTCTCTCTCCCTTCCTCTCTCATCGCCTACTCTCCCCCCCCTCTCTCTCTCACCGCCTCCCTCCACCCTCTCTCACTCCCTCTCTCACCGCCTACTCTTCCTTCCTCTCCCTCTCTTTCTCGCTCTCTCTCCCTTTCTTCCCCTCCCTCTCTCCCCTCCTTCCTCCCACACTCTCCCCCTTTCTCTCTCCCGCTATCTCTCGTGGGGCTTGTTTTTGGTTTTGTACAAATGGCAGGGGTGGAGGGTCTTTTGTTGAAAGCGTGAAGTGGTTATGGGACAAATAGGAATCACGTGTTATGTCTCTTTGGGCTGTATTAAGGCCAGACCCACCAATCTTCCCACTTTTCCCTCTGCCCCTCACATCTGTAGGTCCCAAGGTTCCTGCCCCTCTCTCCTAAATCCCTTGACCTTCCCTAGCTTCCCCTAACCTACCCTAGCCTACCCTAATCCCTTAACCTACCCTGACCTACCCTAATCCCTTAACCTACCCTGACCTACCCTAGTCCCTTAAACCTACCCTCCATAGCCCTAGCCTCTCCCTCCCTAGTCTCCCCTACACCTACCCCCCCTAGCCTTCCAGGCCTACACTAGCTTTGCCTACCTAGCAGGGCTCTCCCTAAACCTGCCCAGGCTTACATGTTTCCCCCCCCTAGCCCTTTCCTCTCTTGACCTCCCCTTAGTTCCGTTACGCCCTCTCTCCTACCCTTCAGGGGTTCCGGTGCGTCCTACCTCTCTGTTTTAAATTGGGGTCCTCACTTCAGTAGGCTGTTGGCTGTGGGGCGTGTTGTTAAAAAGACATGTTGTTGTTTGTGGGGGTTGCAGGACGTATTAGGACCCGCGCCGGTGAAGGAGGAACGCGGAGGAGGACGGAACACTCAACATGGTTCCTGGTTTGAGTGAATGTAGTAGGCGTGTGCTTTGGGGGTGTGCTATATCAATGGTATGGTTGTGTATATTGGCTAGCGTGGTGCTGTATGTTCCACTCCGGCAGCCTGAGCTGCCTGAGGTAGTGGTAGTGGGTAAGCGGTCGCTGCCGGACCATCACGGTAATCTGTTTCTGAGGATGGCGAGGGCGGTGGCGAAGGTAGCTAATAAATCAGATTGCTATGTGTGCAGCCTGTCCCCACAGGCGGCCGCCGCGGGCCTTCCTCTGATAGCACACCCTATAACTAAGTGTCATGCCAACGTGTTAAGGGATTTGCCTACCCCTGACTTGTGTAAAGGGGTGGGATCGGAGAGGATTGAGGGATATCTGGGGTTGGGACTGACGAGGAATGTGATGAAGATAAGCGGGCTGTTAGATGTTGGCCCCATTCCAATAGCATATAGGTCGGCAGGGTTTGAGAAGTGTGTAGAGGGTAAATCGAATGGTAAGGTTGTGGGGTATTTGGACGGCTGCCTGGGGGATAAGGGGGTCTGGGGCAAGGATTCGGAGGCGCCAGCTCCGCCTGGGGCGTTTTGGATTTGTGGTGATTTTGCGTATGCCTCACTGCCAATTGACTGGAGGGGAAGATGTGCGTTGGGTTACTTAGTACCAGCTATGAGGGTGTCTGATGTTTTGCCAGCGCTTCCCAAGACAAGGAAGACACGGGATGTGGACCATTTTTTTAGGGTGGCGTTTTCCTGGTATGGGGCATATGCAAATATGGGAGAACTAGATCATTTGGCTAAAATATTTGAGGACATGGCTACCACGACAGCGAGGGGCTTGGGCCTGGAGACTCAGGAGATACGGTCCTTACGACTGATGGAGATGCAGACGAGGGCGGCTATGGATTTCCTATTGGCGGCATCGGGGGGTACGTGTGCGTTGATTGGTCAGGAATGCTGCACATTCATACCCGCCAATGATGAAATGGGTTTGCCAGCCATAATTGAGCATTTGAAGAACATTACTAGGGATATGCATGACTCTCGGGAGGACTCATGGGATGACTGGGGTCATGGACAACTGGGCTATGTGGGGTGGTCTGTTGTTAAGTATCTGCTTTATGCCGTGGTGATGTTTGCAGTTGTAGTTGTCTGTGTGGCTGTGATCAGAGTGTGTTTTATGTATATGTTCAGGACTCTCTGCGCAGCTGGTCCTGCGATTGAGAGGTCACGCTGCTCGGCTGCACCTGCGTTTGCTATGATGATAGTGAGGGATGACGCGGAGGGGGGCCGGGCGGGTGTGGGCGTCCCGTTGATGCCGAGTTACCAGGAGTATGCGCTGGCTGCTATTCTCTGATCTGGGTGGTGGACATTCTGGGTTGGGTGACAGTAAGGCCGGGGTGTGCGAAAGGGTATGGGGTAGGGGACGTGCCTGAACATATGGTACGTTAACGTTTGTTGTATGGAGCAATATGAAATGTTTTTTTTTTCCATAGTAGGTACGTGAGGGTTGACTGTATTGTGTGGAGCTGTGTACCCGGGGTGCAGTGTTGGGTCCGGTCGGTTATGCATGGCCGTCCGGCAGGGCACTGGATCCTGGGGATGATAGCTTGAATGGTGGGGTAAGGTGCTTGGATGCTGACTGCTTTGTACCTGTGGTGGGGTGCGTTCTGACCTCTGTGGAGGGTCTGTTATGGACTCTTCAGATAACAGGGGCTGGCACCTCGCGGCGTGCAGGGCGCTGTGTCCGATGCATTCTTTAGATTATCTCTAGTGGACACGAGTCTGGATGACGAGTGTCCCCTGGGGGGATTGGTACTGAATAATGGAGAAATATGAAAGAATGTAAATGTAATGGATAAAGGGTGAAGCACTAATCAAGATGTTTTTGTTTCCAGAGGAATATCAGAATTGGAGTGGAATCAAAGGAGAAATAGTGGAGAGCCGGGATTCGACAAAAATAGGAACCCAGTGTGTTGACGGAGATCGAACGGGAAGAAAATCAGGGAGTAGAAACTGGCGACATCAAACACATGTATCAATTACAAATATCTCGTTTTTAAAATTGTATGAAGGAAGTAAAAATATACTCATACAGTTAATGAAAAGAACCTCTCAAAAATGTGATTGTAAAGACAGAGTAAAGTGCAAGTCCAGTTGATAAATTAACAAGAACTGTTGTCTTTGTGTGCTCTGATCTCCAGCAGTTCTATTGGGCACGCGGAACACCACAAATCAGGTAAGAATAGGAATTTCAGGTGGAAAAGGGAGAGAAGAGAATAGGTAGGGCATACAGTGCCACTATTGGCTGTCCAAGTAGGAGTCAGTCACAAAAAGCATAGACACCTACATTTAGACAGGGAATACAGAAAACACTTCTTTGCCTGCTGCCATTGTTAAAATATCAAAAGGAAAGGGGAACTCTATGAATGGGAAATAGGATCTCATATAGGGAAATGGAAGCCGAAACCCACTCAGACAGGTCGACCCTAATTGGTTGGATAGCAGAGAGTCCAGTACAGATTATCGCCAACAGTAACCCTTTCACAAAAAATAACCCATATTATTTGGAGAAAATCTCTAGAATATCGACAAAATGGAACAAAAGATGGGGATATCTTACAAAACCTTGGCCCATCGAAGGTTCTTTTGATTTGGAGCTAATAGCTGAGATAAGAGTGCTAATTAAGACATACAAACACCGGGGGAATAAAAAGACAAGGGGAGAGAAAAGCCTACAAGAAATTACGACGTTAGAAGTCTTAGGGACGATCTGGTTAGGGAGGGGGTAGGCACCCCGAACCTCTAGCCAGAAACAGGCGGCAGTGGGCTCGCAAGAGTCTGGGCGCACGTTAAACACAACCTATAGTGCCTGAGGAGTTACTGAAGGCCTCCGTGCGTAACGAGGTATGAATTAACATACCACTGTGGTACCGTCTAGTCGGCCCAGGAAACGTTGCACGTAAGTTAGTGTGGGCACTGGGTGGTACGTGGACGACCACACCTAGAAGTAGGGCAGTGCACCGGAGGGGGCACAGCTCCTGCTGTGAACAGGCTGGCGAAAACTGTCAATATTTCCATGCCCAGAGCAAGCGGGATGGGGACAAGACCGTCAGTTTCTAAACTGAGTGGCTGATAGGTACTACGGACAGCCGCTTGGGGTCCTGACTTGATGACGGACTATGAGGTCGCTATCGACTGGGTCGCCAGCCGGTCAGGAGAGCGTTATGTCCCTGCTTATAGTCACAGAAACGCAGGAAGTGGGACTGTGAGGTGACTGGACAGTATTGGCATAAATGCACCTGGCTCAATGTACAGTCAGGCCACAGTAACCTTACTAGCCGATACAGGGTTAGTAGGCGAGTTGTGCTTCTGTGATCAGTGTTTTTGAAAAGAAAATGCTGGGAAGCAGAGGGGTAAGGGGTGTCAATTCAGAGGAATCTGGACTGTCACTCCTAAGATTGGAAAGGGACCCAGCCTTAAACTGCACCTGAAGGTTAAATAAGGCGACTTCTTCCATTCCTGAGGAGACCTTAGCCTGGAAGTGGAGACCTGATCTGTTGGGGGAGAGGGGGCCAGCGGCGGGCAAGGCAGCTAAGGGTGGTTGTACCGTCGCAACGGTCTACCTAAGCCTGGCGGGGAAAGGTGCATCTGAGTAGGGCAAGCAGTGCATCCGAACGGGAGGAGGGTACTCTTAATAACTGGAAGGAGGTTAAAAGGGTCAAAGCGGAAAATAGACAAGCAGCTCTTGGAATTGAAAAATGACAATGCTGAAATAGCAGAGCGGATAAATAACCCAAATAACGCAGAGAACAAAGATACGAGGGATTATAAACAGGTGATGGAGATATGGGGAAATGTTGAGAGAAGACGACAGGACCTGGAAGAAGAAAAAGTAGAGCTGAAAAAAGCCCTCGCCAAGATGGAAGAGGACGTGAGGAGAGGAATGGTGACCAGGTCACTTACGAAAAGTCTTCAACCCCACAAACAGGCCCCCGTCAAAATAGCTCCCGTGATAATAAGAGGACAGGACTTGGAATATCACCCCTGGAAGGTGTCCGACATGACCCAAGTATCAGAGAAATTGCCGCCCCTCCAGAATGGGGCCAATCCGTGGATTGCCAAATTGGAGGAACTAATGATCGGCCAACAGCTGGCGATGGGGGATGTGAAAAGAATATTGTCAAACATGATGGGACACGTGGCCATGGAAATGGTACTGGAGAAGGCTGGCATGGGAGACCATCCGGGGACTGGAGCGCAGGATGCGGACCTGTTCGCACGGCACAGGGGAGTACTGTGGATGGCCCTCCGAGAAACCTACCCGACCAAGATGCACCCAGACCAAATCCACATTGGAACCCTGGGGGACACCCACCCTAGGGAGTATGTGGCAAAAGCCTACGCCGCCTGGAGGGATATAACTGGCCAGGATCTAGAGCGGGACCCCCTGGGGGAAGCCGTACTAAGAGGGAAGATTGAAGACGGCCTCCCCATGGAGGTGAGACAAAGACTGGCTGAGGTGGTGTCTCTGTCAAGCTTCGCCTTAAACTATTATACCGACAATGTGGCCCATCAAGTTGACCTATATCGGAAGAGGGAGCAAAAGGTAAATGATAAGGATGCGGCCGAACACCGAAGGATCCTGTATCAACAGCCAACCGAGGCAGGGAAGGTAGTGGAATACCTCCAAGCCCTAGTCCAGTCCGCACAACCAAGAGGGGAGATGGGCTCCAACGGGGAACCAAATTACCAGAGACGGGCCCAGTTGGGGACACAGGGGGGTCCTGCGCCAGAACAGCAACAAAATCCAAGGGGAACACCCAGGCACTCACGGGGACAAGGTGGAAACAGAAGAGGGAGTGCGAATGGATCCAGAGCTCGGCCATTTGAGTGCTGGTCATGCGGGAACCTCGGACATACATCTAGGGACAGTGAACAGGAGTATCAATCCAGAGGAGGAGGCCCTCGATGGGGGAACAGAAGAGGTGGAAATTGGCGGAACCAAGGCTCAAACCAAGGCCAGACCCAGAATGGAAACCAAGGCCAGACCCAGAATGGAAACCAAGGACCAAAGCAAGGCCAGAACCAGAGTGAAAACTATGGCCCGGTGAACCCATCAAGAGGGCCAGACGAATCACTCTGAAGAGGCCCAGAGAGTCCAATCGGGAGGTGTCAGCTGTCAGTGTCGTCTTTGAGGGAGGAGCCTATTGTGCGCGTATCGGTGAATGACAAATCTGTCGAGATGATGGCAGACACCGGAGCAGCCTATACGGTAGTGCAACCCCAAGACGCGACGCACCTAACCATGTCCGGTCGATACGTACGGACAATTGGATTTGAGGGAGTAAAACAGCTAACGCCTGTGACCGACCCTGTGACCCTGAGATATCGAGGCAGGGAAGCGACTCTTCCCGTACTGGTCTCGGAAAGTTCACCCATTAACTTACTTGGCCGAGATGGGCTGGGTTTACTGGGAATGGATATTAAATGTACGGCGGATGGTTGTGTGATAAATGTACGAGAGGACCGCTACTATCAGATGGTGCAAAGAATCGATAGCCGACCACCGGAAATCTATTGTCTAGGGGGACTGGACCAAGATTTGCTCGGTTCAGCCTTGGAATGGGAGACATTTATCACCGCCAACATGCCTGAAGCAAGTTACCCAAAGACACCATACCATTGCACTCTGCAATACCATAAAGATGCAGACTCGTCACAGGCTAAAGAGTGGCTGAGTGTGCAACCAGACGAAGTACAGCTTAATGCCACCAATATCATATTGGGTCCGCAAGGAGCAGCGCTACGTATTGCACGGAGTGAATATCTGCAAAAAGAACACGAGATTGCGGATAGTGTTCCCCATGTGACTTTAAAGGTAACAAACTCGTGCGATCAGCAGCACATTGGCGAGATGATGAAAAAAGCGGAAGGAATCAAATTTGAGCAGATGAAAGAAAACAAACTGATCTGGATAAGCCCAGACAAAAGGTTTATTAAGATCATGGTCCAAGGCACAGGGATGGGTCGTCCCCAAACTGTGCAATTATCCCAAGAGACAATGGGAGAATTCCCTAAGACATTGAGCCTCCAGGAGGACATGATGGAGGCGGTGCCAGAGGAGCTATGGTCAAAAAACAGCACTGACATTGGATTAATCAAGTCCGCTCAACCTGTGAGAGTGGAGCTTAGACCGGGAGCCACCCTGCCTTGGAAAAATCAGTACCCACTGAAGGAGAAAGCGGTGGCTGGGATCGAGCCACAAATCAAAGGACTTTTGAAAGCAGGAGTCCTACAGAAAACAACTAACCCCCGGAGCAACACGCCGTTGCTACCCGTGGAGAAACCTGACACCTCGTACCGGTTGGTACACGATTTGAGGGCTGTCAACGAGGTTTTACTTGACTATCCCGCGGATGTCCCCGATCCCCATACACTATTGACATTTATCCCACCGCAAGCTGAATATTTTACGGTTATAGATTTGTGTAGTGCATATTTTAGTGTACCCTTGAGCAAGGAGTGCCAGCATTTTTTTGGTTTTACCTAAAAAAATTATGAGTATACTAGGATCCCTCAGGGACTAAAGCATTCGCCACACATATTTAACAAGATCCTAAGGGAGGGCTGGATACAATATTGACCTCTAGGGTCATTCAGTACATGGATGATCTTATACTGTGTGCAGACGATCAGACAACATGTCATCGCGACTCCGTGAAACTGTTGCAGCTATTGGCAGAAAAAGGCCACAAAGTGTCTTTGAAGAAATTGCAATATTGTAAACCTAAAGTGATTTATTTAGGACAAACAATTTCACAGGGCCATCGGGCTATTTCGGAAGAACATTTGGTGTCCATTAAGACGGCTCCCAAACCTGTGACGGTAAGACAAATGATGGGATATTTGGGTATTACGGGGTACAGTTCTCCATGGGTCGAAAACTATACTGAAATAGTGAAACCTTTAAGAGACATGATGAAAGAGGCGGGCGTTGATAAACTGAGTAGTAAAGTGGTTTGGACTGAGGATGGTTTACGGGCGTTTGAAACAATCAAGTCCCG
Organism: Notolepis coatsorum; assembly: GCF_963971535.1. Lineage (NCBI taxonomy): Eukaryota > Metazoa > Chordata > Actinopteri > Aulopiformes > Paralepididae > Notolepis > Notolepis coatsorum. The sequence continues at coordinate 127,687,524 of NC_140177.1, forward strand.
ACTGTTAGAAGCGCCAGCCCTGGCGTTGCCTGACTATACCAAGAAATTCATATTATATGTCTCTTCTTCTCCAGATCAGAAGCAGGCATGCGCGGTGTTGACCCAGGACACCGGGGTGGGGGCGCGACCACAGCCGATGGCTTACTACTCCATTGCCTACTCGGAAGTCGAGATGGGGATGGCTCCCTGCTACCGGGAAATGGCCGGAGTCTATACAATGTACGAGAAAGCCGCAAGTATCATGATGGGATATCCAGTGGATATCATGGGGAGGCATGACTTAAAGAGTCTGTTGGAGTCCGGTAAATATGCACTAACGATGCCTCGCATTAGACATTATTACAGGCTTTTGGAACAGGAAGATGTGACTCTGGTCAGGTGTTCCATAACGAACCCGGCAGCGGACATCCCTACGCCTGAGGATGGAGAACCTCACGACTGTGTGGCCGAAGCCGAGAGGTACTCTAAACTCAGAGCAGACTTGCAGGCTTTCCCATTTAGCAGTCCAGATCTGGAATTATGGACTAACGGCTCTTGTTATCGAGTTGGTGAAGGACTAAAAGCAGGCTACTCCGTGGTAAGGTCACAGGGCGAAGGGTTTGTGGTAGAAAAGGCAGAAGCTTTAGCACAACCCTGCTCAGCTCAGCTAGCAGAATTAGTCGCACTGACTGAAGCATGTAAGATGGCAGAGGGCAAAATTGTGAATATTCATACCGACTCGGCATATGCACAAGGAATCGCATTTTTATTTGGCACAGTGTGGAAAGGGAGAGGATTCAAGAAAGCCGATGGAAGCGCCATAAAACATTGTAGCCAGATTGAGAGTTTGTTAGAAGCAATTATGAAACCAAAACAGATTGCAATAATCAAGTGTGCTGCTCATCAGTCAGACGAGTCCAAAATAACTCGAGGAAACAATAGAGCAGATGAGGCTGCCAAGGAAGTGACAGGTGCTGACAGGGCAGGTAAGGTCTTGGTTATCACACACGAGGTTGAGTTAGAGGACAAGATAACTTACAAGGATGTTTTGACTTTCCAGGAGGAGGCTAGTCAGGTAGAAAGAAACCGCTGGGTAACCAGGGGGGCTAGTCAGGATGTTACAGGTTTATGGCGCAGCCACGGTGGATTTGTGGTGGCTCCTGCTGGCCTGGTCGGACTGCTGATCCATACGGCTCATGACTTCTGTCATGCTCATCGGAGAGAGGTGAGTAGAAAAATCCAAGAATATGGCTTTTGGGCGCCAGATTTAGCAAGTCAAATTGATCATGTGATACAGAGATGTACGATATGCTTGAAAAATAATATACGTAAGGGGATTAGTGTGTCACCAGGGCATATCCCCACGCCCAATGGCCCAATGCGAGACCTTGTAATTGATTACATTGACATGATTAAACCAATTAATCAGAAGAGATATATTCTTGTCGTTGTCTGTCATTTTTCAAGGTGGGTGGAGGCATGCGCCACCCGTCACAAGGATGCAGCATCAGTGGCCAAGTTCTTATGCCAAGAGGTGGTGCCGAGATTTGGGTTAATGGACAGAATTTCCAGCGACAATGGAAAATAATTCGTCGACAAAACTGTACGTTTAATACTCCAACATTTAGGCGTAAAACAGCGATTGGGGGCCGTTTATCACCCGCAGAGCCAGGGGTTGGTGGAACGCATGAACGGGACACTAAAAAACAAATTGATTAAGATCTGTCAACACACAGGTTTGAATTGGCTAAATGCTCTCCCATTAGCATTAATGGCGTGTCGTTCGAGCGAAACTCGCGGTCTGCGTTTGACACTGCACGAAATGATGTTAGGTCGTTGCATGGTAGTGCCAGGCTTGCGCGCGACAGGTAAAGGTCCAAGTTTGGACATCCTGGACAATGATATGCGTGAAATACATGTCAAAGATCCACAGAGATATTCTGGTTCATGTCTCCAGTAGACAGGAGCATGAAACCGGGGAGGAGATGAGTAGGCCAAGTACACCTCAGATCATACCGGGCGACCAAGTTTATGTTAAAGTATTTAGACGTAAATGGTATGGCGCGCGACGAGAAGGGCCATACAAAGTCGTCCGAGCCACCGAAAGGGCTTTACAGGTTGAAGGGTCACCTATGTGGTATCATATTTCGCATTGCGTAAAATCTGTAGATATTGGCCAAGAATGGGAATCTGAACCACTGGCCCTTGAGCAAGAAACGGGGGCGGCGCAACTCCTAAACGAAGGAGAAGATGCGGACGATTATGGGGAGCCAGACAGAGGGCAACACGATTGGCCACCGGTAGGGGATGAGGGATTCCTACAGGAGCCAGACAGAGGAGAAAATTATGAATTGGAACATAATAATTTCTCCTCTGTGGACTTTGATGGTGTACCAAAAGGACCGGAGGGAACCGTGATTAGCACAAGCCCGGAAGGAGATCCTCGGCCGCAACAAGTTATTAGGAAACCGCGGAGGTATACATAGGAAAAAGTGAGGAAAAGCTAATGATAATAGGATCATAAGCGGTCCATGGAGAGAGCATGTATATATTTTTTGATTTTTTGATTTTGAGCTCTCTCCTTTCTTAGAAATGTTTAAATCTAATGCGATGCAATAATCTTTTCTTTCAGAGTTAGCCGCACAATATAGACATGTTTGGTTAAAAAACACATAAGTATAGTGGAATAAACAGAAAAGCTGATAACTGGTGCGATGTTCTTTTTGTATAAAGAAACGGACCTAGACGGATGTCAACTTCAAATAACTGATAATTGTGTCAACTTCAAATAACTGATAATTGTTAATTGTGTGAGTGAAATAACGAGGGTGTTGAAAGCATTGGTACTAACAAAAATGAACTGTGCTTTAGAGATTCTTTAAATATTTGGTTTTTGTGTGATTTTGCTAACAGTTAAAAGGTTAAGGTATTTGTATGATGTACAAACAGTTTGATTGAGAAAATACTAACAAGAATATTGGGGATATATAATCCCCAACCGGGGACCTGTAGTGGATTTTCCCAAGCTCAAACGCATAATGTATTTCCATTGGATCAGGTCTACCGCTACGGTTCGTTACTAAATATGGTATGAGCAGTGCACCACACCATTTTAGAAATATCACATATGCAGTGATTGACTATAAGTAGAAATAGGCCTCACAGCAATCAGCAACCCCCAAGACTTGATATTGGCTGACAAGGCAATAGGCCTCACAGCAATCAGCAACCCCCAAGACCGATACTGGCTGACAAGGCTGAAGTGGAACAAAAGGGCTGTTTACTCCAACAGTAAACGCCCTGGTGTTACTTCACTGCAGGCGGCATCTGGCTATAGAAAACGATAGGACAGTCACCTAAATTGGGGGTTGTATACAAAGTCCCCTAGCTTCAAAGGAACCAGCCGCTCCTGTTTTGGCATGAGGAGACAGCTGCAAGAAGCCAATTTGATTCAAAGGAACCAGCCGCTCCTGTTTTGGCATGAGGAGACAGCTGCAAGAAGCCAATTTGATAAGAATAACACTAAATTTGGTGAGAATATCTGAATCAGTTAGTAAAAACAGTTATTTAGGTTTACAAAGTATCCCTAGCTTCAAAGGTATAGCAATTAATCTGTTTACAATACTAAACGGATTCAATTAAGACTAAATTGGCCATTATTCAAGATATAAGGTTTAAAATAAGTGTAACTGCCTAGCAGAAAGACTAAATTAGAGGTTTAAGCAAAATAAACCTTACTTTTGATTGATAACTTGATAAATCTAATTTGCCAGATACATTTAAACGTGAAAACTGAAGAATTCTCTAAATCAAGATTCAGTCTATTTACAGCCAGCAAAGATATGCCCTTAGAAGGGAAGATCCGGTGTAGACGAGCTTCAAAATGGCCGCTACACAGTCTCATCCAATCAGAAGCTCTTTCTCTTCTTAAGACGTCCTCCCAGCTGACGTAAAAATAGGGGAGGAGGAAATGCGTTAAAACGAGCAGTTTGAGAGAGTAGTAGACAGAACGAACACAAACGAACAGACGCATGTTTTTTCCCCCTACTGGACGTGAATGACGACGAGCTGAGACGGAAACCATCGAACCAGCGAGGAGACGAGACGAGATACTTTGCTTGTAGCGAATTAGTCTGGAACACGAGCTGAGGGCACAGTCTCATGCTTTGTTGTTTCATTGCACCATTTTTCATTCAAGTCTTTTGTTATTCACTTTCTGAATCTGCCAATAAAAGCGGATCTTTACAATAACTTCCTCTCCTCTCCTTCATTTCAACCGCCGTCTCTCTGCCGTCGAACAAGGCCATTTCCTGGTCTTTGAAAGTACAAGGGAATTAGTAACGGACAAACACACAACGCAGAGTACATTAAGCTGGTTCTGTATATCAGAACAGAACCATAGACCCTTGTCACTTCAATTGGTGCCGTTGACCCTTGAACCTGAAGCGCTCTTGATTTTTTTTCGGCTGGACAAACACTCTGCACCGGAGACGATCGGTGCCCGCGGAGATTCATCGCGACAGGATCCTGAAAATAGGTGAGTGGACACGAGCCGTGATGGCTGAAAACGTAGAGCGTTCTGTTCGAACTGGGGTTGAGTTAGAAATGTATGATTGCCTCAATAGTCTGTTGTTGGAATGCCCGGTGGGATGTATCGATAGTGCCGGGCTTCACTGGGCGAGATGGTCGTAGTGTCTCTCGAGGAGGGAGACAGATGGGGCGATGGGGTGCGTAAGCGCGCAGTATCATATTGGCTGCATCCAATCGGCAAGCAGGGACGTTTTACACGGTACAACTCGCAAATTGGTAGTGCCGGGCTTCACTGAACAAGATGGTCGTTGATCGTGGCCTCAATAAGTTTGGTGTTGGAAGGCGCCGGTGGAATGTATCCCGGTTAATAGATAAACCTAAGTCGTATTTTCCGGAAAAGTGCATGATGAGATGAGATATTTTTCGTGCCTGAACAATGGGGGATTAAGGATGTACGCTTGTGAGGAAGGGTCTCCGCTTGTGGCCGTCTCTCAAACGACGACAGGCGGACATCTGAACCATCGACAGGACGATGCATCGTTACTATTCTGGTCCAGCACTGCTCAGGTCACGAATTCGGATGTGTGTAAAGAAGGGGCGTCAATATGATTCTGTAGCATTACGGGTTGCAAGATATATAACGTGGGGAAAAATATGCAAAGGGGGGTCTCACCGAAGCTCACGTAGGTTTTTGTAAATGTCGTGCCAGGCTGGCCGGTCACCGTTTCAAATTAACGGGGAGGTAGGTGCTCTGGGCGATATCAGCCGAACTGAATGGAGATCGATCCGTGTTGAGGGTCGGTCAAATGGATTAGGAAGAGGTTGACATCGTTTGTTAACCAAGTGAGATTGGTTGATTACAGAAAACGATAGTCGGCTGAAATCCGATTTAGGACGTGGTAGACTTCGGGGCATATTTTAGATACACGTTCGTCGTGACAAAAAGGTGAACGAAAGTACTTAACAACGATTCGTTTCAATGTGCTGTTTGTAAAGTAAACATTCAGTACATGTATAGTGAACTAATGCTCTTAAGCGCGGTAAAAATTAGCGCAGTGAAACTATTAAAAATAGTAAAAATGTATGATGAATGTTAGTGTTAAAGCTAGGAAAATAAAGGCTAAGGCCCGAGCTATCGACTAGCTGAGGGCTCAAGATAGCCTTTTGAAAACGGAGAACAACAAACACTTTGAACCAGAAGTCGTTCTAGCAATACAGGTTAAAGATGAAATTACAATTTAAGCTATGAAAATGGGCGCTTATGTTGGACTTAGAGTGTATTCAATATTTAAGGCCGCTATCGTCGTGGCTAAAGCGGCTAACTAGCTGTGTGCTAATATGCTACTAGGAGGTGTTCAACATTGAAGGCCGCTATCGTTGTGGCTAGAGCGGCTAACTAGCTGCGTGCTAATATGCTAAGAGGAGGTGTTCAACATTGAAGGCAGCTATCGTTGTGGCTAAAGCGGCTAACTAGCTGCGTGCTAATATGCTACTAGGAGGTGTTCAACATGGTAGGCCGCTGGCGTCGTGGTGTAGGGCTGCCTTGCTACTGGGATTATTCAATACTGAATGTTGTGGACGGGGTGATAGTGCAGTGTGACTGAGTTATCATCAATGTTGAATGCGTCGTGTGAATTGCAGTATTGACTAATGTTAGTATTAATGTTGAATGCGGGGTGTGAGCTGCAGTAAGTATGAAAGTGACTAATGTACTTATGGTTAAACTGGTTGATAAGCCGTATGATTAGATTAATAGGCAGTGGTGACGTTTTGGAAGCCACGGACGTGTTCATATGTCTCTCTTGTAGGACCCCCCCCCCCCCTATTCCTTTGTTTTCTGTCTCTCTCCCTCCCTCTCTCACCCCCCTCTCTCCTCACCACCTACTCTTCCCCCCCCTCTCTCTGTCACCACCTACTCTCCCCCCCCCTCTCTCTCTCACCACCTACTCTCCCTTCCTCCCTTCCCCTCCCCCTCTCTCTCTCACCACCTACTCTCCCCCCCCCTCTCTCTCTCTCCCTCCCTCTCTCCCTCCCTCCCCCCCCCCTTTCTCTCTCACCACCTACTCTCCCCCCCCCCTCTCTCTCTCTCCCTCCCTCCCTCCCCCCCCTCTCTCTCTCACCACCTACTCTCCCTCCCTCCCTTCCCCTCCCCCTCTCTCTCTCACCACCCACTCTCCCCCCCCCCTCTCTCTCTCTCCCTCCCTCTCTCCCTCCCTCCCTCCCTCCCTCCACCCTCTCTCTCTCTCTCAACTCTCCCTCCCTCCCTCACCACCCCCTCTCCCTCCCTCCCTTCCCCTCCCCCTCTCTCTCTCACCACCTACCCCCCCCCTCTCTCTCTCTCCCTCCCTCCCTCCCCCCCCTCTCTCTCTCACCACCTACTCTCCCTCCCTCCCTTCCCCTCCCCCTCTCTCTCTCACCACCCACTCTCCCCCCCTCGCTCTCTCTCCCTCCCTCTCTCCCTCCCTCCCTCCCTCCCTCCCTCCACCCTCTCTCTCTCTCTCAACTCTCCCTCCCTCCCTCACCACCCCCTCTCCCTCCCTCCCTTCCCCTCCCCCTCTCTCTCTCACCACCTACTCTCCCCCCCTCTCTCTCTCTCCCTCCCTCTCTCCCTCCCTCCCTCCCTCCACCCTCTCTCTCTCTCTCAAACTTTCCCTCCCTCCCTCACCACCCCCTCTCTCTCTCTCCCTTCCTCTCTCATCGCCTACTCTCCCCCCCCTCTCTCTCTCACCGCCTCCCTCCACCCTCTCTCACTCCCTCTCTCACCGCCTACTCTTCCTTCCTCTCCCTCTCTTTCTCGCTCTCTCTCCCTTTCTTCCCCTCCCTCTCTCCCCTCCTTCCTCCCACACTCTCCCCCTTTCTCTCTCCCGCTATCTCTCGTGGGGCTTGTTTTTGGTTTTGTACAAATGGCAGGGGTGGAGGGTCTTTTGTTGAAAGCGTGAAGTGGTTATGGGACAAATAGGAATCACGTGTTATGTCTCTTTGGGCTGTATTAAGGCCAGACCCACCAATCTTCCCACTTTTCCCTCTGCCCCTCACATCTGTAGGTCCCAAGGTTCCTGCCCCTCTCTCCTAAATCCCTTGACCTTCCCTAGCTTCCCCTAACCTACCCTAGCCTACCCTAATCCCTTAACCTACCCTGACCTACCCTAATCCCTTAACCTACCCTGACCTACCCTAGTCCCTTAAACCTACCCTCCATAGCCCTAGCCTCTCCCTCCCTAGTCTCCCCTACACCTACCCCCCCTAGCCTTCCAGGCCTACACTAGCTTTGCCTACCTAGCAGGGCTCTCCCTAAACCTGCCCAGGCTTACATGTTTCCCCCCCCTAGCCCTTTCCTCTCTTGACCTCCCCTTAGTTCCGTTACGCCCTCTCTCCTACCCTTCAGGGGTTCCGGTGCGTCCTACCTCTCTGTTTTAAATTGGGGTCCTCACTTCAGTAGGCTGTTGGCTGTGGGGCGTGTTGTTAAAAAGACATGTTGTTGTTTGTGGGGGTTGCAGGACGTATTAGGACCCGCGCCGGTGAAGGAGGAACGCGGAGGAGGACGGAACACTCAACATGGTTCCTGGTTTGAGTGAATGTAGTAGGCGTGTGCTTTGGGGGTGTGCTATATCAATGGTATGGTTGTGTATATTGGCTAGCGTGGTGCTGTATGTTCCACTCCGGCAGCCTGAGCTGCCTGAGGTAGTGGTAGTGGGTAAGCGGTCGCTGCCGGACCATCACGGTAATCTGTTTCTGAGGATGGCGAGGGCGGTGGCGAAGGTAGCTAATAAATCAGATTGCTATGTGTGCGGCCTGTCCCCACAGGCGGCCGCCGCGGGCCTTCCTCTGATAGCACACCCTATAACTAAGTGTCATGCCAACGTGTTAAGGGATTTGCCTACCCCTGACTTGTGTAAAGGGGTGGGATCGGAGAGGATTGAGGGATATCTGGGGTTGGGACTGACGAGGAATGTGATGAAGATAAGCGGGCTGTTAGATGTTGGCCCCATTCCAATAGCATATAGGTCGGCAGGGTTTGAGAAGTGTGTAGAGGGTAAATCGAATGGTAAGGTTGTGGGGTATTTGGACGGCTGCCTGGGGGATAAGGGGGTCTGGGGCAAGGATTCGGAGGCGCCAGCTCCGCCTGGGGCGTTTTGGATTTGTGGTGATTTTGCGTATGCCTCACTGCCAATTGACTGGAGGGGAAGATGTGCGTTGGGTTACTTAGTACCAGCTATGAGGGTGTCTGATGTTTTGCCAGCGCTTCCCAAGACAAGGAAGACACGGGATGTGGACCATTTTTTTAGGGTGGCGTTTTCCTGGTATGGGGCATATGCAAATATGGGAGAACTAGATCATTTGGCTAAAATATTTGAGGACATGGCTACCACGACAGCGAGGGGCTTGGGCCTGGAGACTCAGGAGATACGGTCCTTACGACTGATGGAGATGCAGACGAGGGCGGCTATGGATTTCCTATTGGCGGCATCGGGGGGTACGTGTGCGTTGATTGGTCAGGAATGCTGCACATTCATACCCGCCAATGATGAAATGGGTTTGCCAGCCATAATTGAGCATTTGAAGAACATTACTAGGGATATGCATGACTCTCGGGAGGACTCATGGGATGACTGGGGTCATGGACAACTGGGCTATGTGGGGTGGTCTGTTGTTAAGTATCTGCTTTATGCCGTGGTGATGTTTGCAGTTGTAGTTGTCTGTGTGGCTGTGATCAGAGTGTGTTTTATGTATATGTTCAGGACTCTCTGCGCAGCTGGTCCTGCGATTGAGAGGTCACGCTGCTCGGCTGCACCTGCGTTTGCTATGATGATAGTGAGGGATGACGCGGAGGGGGGCCGGGCGGGTGTGGGCGTCCCGTTGATGCCGAGTTACCAGGAGTACGCGCTGGCTGCTATTCTCTGATCTGGGTGGTGGACATTCTGGGTTGGGGGACAGTAAGGCCGGGGTGTGCGAAAGGGTATGGGGTAGGGGACGTGCCTGAACATATGGTACGTTAACGTTTGTTGTATGGAGCAATATGAAATGTTTTTTTTTTCCATAGTAGGTACGTGAGGGTTGACTGTATTGTGTGGAGCTGTGTACCCGGGGTGCAGTGTTGGGTCCGGTCGGTTATGCATGGCCGTCCGGCAGGGCACTGGATCCTGGGGATGATAGCTTGAATGGTGGGGTAAGGTGCTTGGATGCTGACTGCTTTGTACCTGTGGTGGGGTGCGTTCTGACCTCTGTGGAGGGTCTGTTATGGACTCTTCAGATAACAGGGGCTGGCACCTCGCGGCGTGCAGGGCGCTGTGTCCGATGCATTCTTTAGATTATCTCTAGTGGACACGAGTCTGGATGACGAGTGTCCCCTGGGGGGATTGGTACTGAATAATGGAGAAATATGAAAGAATGTAAATGTAATGGATAAAGGGTGAAGCACTAATCAAGATGTTTTTGTTTCCAGAGGAATATCAGAATTGGAGTGGAATCAAAGGAGAAATAGTGGAGAGCCGGGATTCGACAAAAATAGGAACCCAGTGTGTTGACGGAGATCGAACGGGAAGAAAATCAGGGAGTAGAAACTGGCGACATCAAACACATGTATCAATTACAAATATCTCGTTTTTAAAATTGTATGAAGGAAGTAAAAATATACTCATACAGTTAATGAAAAGAACCTCTCAAAAATGTGATTGTAAAGACAGAGTAAAGTGCAAGTCCAGTTGATAAATTAACAAGAACTGTTGTCTTTGTGTGCTCTGATCTCCAGCAGTTCTATTGGGCACGCGGAACACCACAAATCAGGTAAGAATAGGAATTTCAGGTGGAAAAGGGAGAGAAGAGAATAGGTAGGGCATACAGTGCCACTATTGGCTGTCCAAGTAGGAGTCAGTCACAAAAAGCATAGACACCTACATTTAGACAGGGAATACAGAAAACACTTCTTTGCCTGCTGCCATTGTTAAAATATCAAAAGGAAAGGGGAACTCTATGAATGGGAAATAGGATCTCATATAGGGAAATGGAAGCCGAAACCCACTCAGACAGGTCGACCCTAATTGGTTGGATAGCAGAGAGTCCAGTACAGATTATCGCCAACAGTAACCCTTTCACAAAAAATAACCCATATTATTTGGAGAAAATCTCTAGAATATCGACAAAATGGAACAAAAGATGGGGATATCTTACAAAACCTTGGCCCATCGAAGGTTCTTTTGATTTGGAGCTAATAGCTGAGATAAGAGTGCTAATTAAGACATACAAACACCGGGGGAATAAAAAGACAAGGGGAGAGAAAAGCCTGCAAGAAATTACGACGTTAGAAGTCTTAGGGACGATCTGGTTAGGGAGGGGGTAGGCACCCCGAACCTCTAGCCAGAAACAGGCGGCAGTGGGCTCGCAAGAGTCTGGGCGCACGTTAAACACAACCTATAGTGCCTGAGGAGTTACTGAAGGCCTCCGTGCGTAACGAGGTATGAATTAACATACCACTGTGGTACCGTCTAGTCGGCCCAGGAAACGTTGCACGTAAGTTAGTGTGGGCACTGGGTGGTACGTGGACGACTGTCCACACCTAGAAGTAGGGCAGTGCACCGGAGGGGGCACAGCTCCTGCTGTGAACAGGCTGGCGAAAACGGTCAATATTTCCATGCCCAGAGCAAGCGGGATGGGGACAAGACCGTCAGTTTCTAAACTGAGTGGCTGATAGGTACTACGGACAGTCAGCCGCTTGGGGTCCTGACTTGATGACGGACTATGAGGTCGCTATCGACTGGGTCGCCAGCCGGTCAGGAGAGCGTTATGTCCCTGCTTATAGTCACAGAAACGCAGGAAGTGGGACTGTGAGGTGACTGGACAGTATTGGCATAAATGCACCTGGCTCAATGTACAGTCAGGCCACAGTAACCTTACTAGCCGATACAGGGTTAGTAGGCGAGTTGTGCTTCTGTGATCAGTGTTTTTGAAAAGAAAATGCTGGGAAGCAGAGGGGTAAGGGGTGTCAATTCAGAGGAATCTGGACTGTCACTCCTAAGATTGGAAAGGGACCCAGCCTTAAACTGCACCTGAAGGTTAAATAAGGCGACTTCTTCCATTCCTGAGGAGACCTTAGCCTGGAAGTGGAGACCTGATCTGTTGGGGGAGAGGGGGCCAGCGGCGGGCAAGGCAGCTAAGGGTGGTTGTACCGTCGCAACGGTCTACCTAAGCCTGGCGGGGAAAGGTGCATCTGAGTAGGGCAAGCAGTGCATCCGAACGGGAGGAGGGTACTCTTAATAACTGGAAGGAGGTTAAAAGGGTCAAAGCGGAAAATAGACAAGCAGCTCTTGGAATTGAAAAATGACAATGCTGAAATAGCAGAGCGGATAAATAACCCAAATAACGCAGAGAACAAAGATACGAGGGATTATAAACAGGCGATGGAGATATGGGGAAATGTTGAGAGAAGACGACAGGACCTGGAAGAAGAAAAAGTAGAGCTGAAAAAAGCCCTCGCCAAGATGGAAGAGGACGTGAGGAGAGGAATGGTGACCAGGTCACTTACGAAAAGTCTTCAACCCCACAAACAGGCCCCCGTCAAAATAGCTCCCGTGATAATAAGAGGACAGGACTTGGAATATCACCCCTGGAAGGCGTCCGACATGACCCAAGTATCAGAGAAATTGCCGCCCCTCCAGAATGGGGCCAATCCGTGGATTGCCAAATTGGAGGAACTAATGATCGGCCAACAGCTGGCGATGGGGGATGTGAAAAGAATATTGTCAAACATGATGGGACACGTGGCCATGGAAATGGTACTGGAGAAGGCTGGCATGGGAGACCATCCGGGGACTGGAGCGCAGGATGCGGACCTGTTCGCACGGCACAGGGGAGTACTGTGGATGGCCCTCCGAGAAACCTACCCGACCAAGATGCACCCAGACCAAATCCACATTGGAACCCTGGGGGACACCCACCCTAGGGAGTATGTGGCAAAAGCCTACGCCGCCTGGAGGGATATAACTGGCCAGGATCTAGAGCGGGACCCCCTGGGGGAAGCCGTACTAAGAGGGAAGATTGAAGACGGCCTCCCCATGGAGGTGAGACAAAGACTGGCTGAGGTGGTGTCTCTGTCAAGCCTCGCCTTAAACTATTATACCGACAATGTGGCCCATCAAGTTGACCTATATCGGAAGAGGGAGCAAAAGGTAAATGATAAGGATGCGGCCGAACACCGAAGGATCCTGTATCAACAGCCAACCGAGGCAGGGAAGGTAGTGGAATACCTCCAAGCCCTAGTCCAGTCCGCACAACCAAGAGGGGAGATGGGCTCCAACGGGGAACCAAATTACCAGAGACGGGCCCAGTTGGGGACACAGGGGGGTCCTGCGCCAGAACAGCAACAAAATCCAAGGGGAACACCCTGGCACTCACGGGGACAAGGTGGAAACAGAAGAGGGAGCGCGAATGGATCCAGAGCTCGGCCATTTGAGTGCTGGTCATGCGGGAACCTCGGACATACATCTAGGGACAGTGAACAGGAGTATCAATCCAGAGGAGGAGGCCCTCGATGGGGGAACAGAAGAGGTGGAAATTGGCGGAACCAATGCTCAAACCAAGGCCAGACCCAGAATGGAAACCAAGGCCAGACCCAGAATGGAAACCAAGGACCAAAGCAAGGCCAGAACCAGAGTGAAAACTATGGCCCGGTGAACCCATCAAGAGGGCCAGACGAATCACTCTGAAGAGGCCCAGAGAGTCCAATCGGGAGGTGTCAGCTGTCAGTGTCGTCTTTGAGGGAGGAGCCTATTGTGCGCGTATCGGTGAATGACAAATCTGTCGAGATGATGGCAGACACCGGAGCAGCCCATACGGTAGTGCAACCCCAAGACGCGACGCACCTAACCATGTCCGGTCGATACGTACGGACAATTGGATTTGAGGGAGTAAAACAGCTAACGCCTGTGACCGACCCTGTGACCCTGAGATATCGAGGCAGGGAAGCGACTCTTCCCGTACTGGTCTCGGAAAGTTCACCCATTAACTTACTTGGCCGAGATGGGCTGGGTTTACTGGGAATGGATATTAAATGTACGGCGGATGGTTGTGTGATAAATGTACGAGAGGACCGCTACTATCAGATGGTGCAAAGAATCGATAGCCGACCACTGGAAATCTATTGTCTAGGGGGACTGGACCAAGATTTGCTCGGTTCAGCCTTGGAATGGGAGACATTTATCACCGCCAACATGCCTGAAGCAAGTTACCCAAAGACACCATACCATTGCACTCTGCAATACCATAAAGATGCAGACTCGTCACAGGCTAAAGAGTGGCTGAGTGTGCAACCAGACGAAGTACAGCTTAATGCCACCAATATCATATTGGGTCCGCAAGGAGCAGCGCTACGTATTGCACGGAGTGAATATCTGCAAAAAGAACACGAGATTGCGGATAGTGTTCCCCATGTGACTTTAAAGGTAACAAACTCGTGCGATCAGCAGCACATTGGCGAGATGATGAAAAAAGCGGAAGGAATCAAATTTGAGCAGATGAAAGAAAACAAACTGATCTGGATAAGCCCAGACAAAAGGTTTATTAAGATCATGGTCCAAGGCACAGGGATGGGTCGTCCCCAAACTGTGCAATTATCCCAAGAGACAATGGGAGAATTCCCTAAGACATTGAGCCTCCAGGAGGACATGATGGAGGCGGTGCCAGAGGAGCTATGGTCAAAAAACAGCACTGACATTGGATTAATCAAGTCCGCTCAACCTGTGAGAGTGGAGCTTAGACCGGGAGCCACCCTGCCTTGGAAAAATCAGTACCCACTGAAGGAGAAAGCGGTGGCTGGGATCGAGCCACAAATCAAAGGACTTTTGAAAGCAGGAGTCCTACAGAAAACAACTAACCCCCGGAGCAACACGCCGTTGCTACCCGTGGAGAAACCTGACACCTCGTACCGGTTGGTACACGATTTGAGGGCTGTCAACGAGGTTTTACTTGACTATCCCGCGGATGTCCCCGATCCCCATACACTATTGACATTTATCCCACCGCAAGCTGAATATTTTACGGTTATAGATTTGTGTAGTGCATATTTTAGTGTACCCTTGAGCAAGGAGTGCCAGCATTTTTTTGGTTTTACCTAAAAAAATTATGAGTATACTAGGATCCCTCAGGGACTAAAGCATTCGCCACACATATTTAACAAGATCCTAAGGGAGGGCTGGATACAATATTGACCTCTAGGGTCATTCAGTACATGGATGATCTTATACTGTGTGCAGACGATCAGACAACATGTCATCGCGACTCCGTGAAACTGTTGCAGCTATTGGCAGAAAAAGGCCACAAAGTGTCTTTGAAGAAATTGCAATATTGTAAACCTAAAGTGATTTATTTAGGACAAACAATTTCACAGGGCCATCGGGCTATTTCGGAAGAACATTTGGTGTCCATTAAGACGGCTCCCAAACCTGTGACGGTAAGACAAATGATGGGATATTTGGGTATTACGGGGTACAGTTCTCCATGGGTCGAAAACTATACTGAAATAGTGAAACCTTTAAGAGACATGATGAAAGAGGCGGGCGTTGATAAACTGAGTAGTAAAGTGGTTTGGACTGAGGATGGTTTACGGGCGTTTGAAACAATCAAGTCCCGACTGTTAGAAGCGCCAGCCCTGGCGTTGCCTGACTATACCAAGAAATTCATATTATATGTCTCTTCTTCTCCAGATCAGAAGCAGGCATGCGCGGTGTTGACCCAGGACACCGGGGTGGGGGCGCGACCACAGCCGATGGCTTACTACTCCATTGCCTACTCGGAAGTCGAGATGGGGATGGCTCCCTGCTACCGGGAAATGGCCGGAGTCTATACAATGTACGAGAAAGCCGCAAGTATCATGATGGGATATCCAGTGGATATCATGGGGAGGCATGACTTAAAGAGTCTGTTGGAGTCCGGTAAATATGCACTAACGATGCCTCGCATTAGACATTATTACAGGCTTTTGGAACAGGAAGATGTGACTCTGGTCAGGTGTTCCATAACGAACCCGGCAGCGGACATCCCTACGCCTGAGGATGGAGAACCTCACGACTGTGTGGCCGAAGCCGAGAGGTACTCTAAACTCAGAGCAGACTTGCAGGCTTTCCCATTTAGCAGTCCAGATCTGGAATTATGGACTAACGGCTCTTGTTATCGAGTTGGTGAAGGACTAAAAGCAGGCTACTCCGTGGTAAGGTCACAGGGCGAAGGGTTTGTGGTAGAAAAGGCCGAAGCTTTAGCACAACCCTGCTCAGCTCAGCTAGCAGAATTAGTCGCACTGACTGAAGCATGTAAGATGGCAGAGGGCAAAATTGTGAATATTCATACCGACTCGGCATATGCACAAGGAATCGCATTTTTATTTGGCACAGTGTGGAAAGGGAGAGGATTCAAGAAAGCCGATGGAAGCGCCATAAAACATTGTAGCCAGATTGAGAGTTTGTTAGAAGCAATTATGAAACCAAAACAGATTGCAATAATCAAGTGTGCTGCTCATCAGTCAGACGAGTCCAAAATAACTCGAGGAAACAATAGAGCAGATGAGGCTGCCAAGGAAGTGACAGGTGCTGACAGGGCAGGTAAGGTCTTGGTTATCACACACGAGGTTGAGTTAGAGGACAAGATAACTTACAAGGATGTTTTGACTTTCCAGGAGGAGGCTAGTCAGGTAGAAAGAAACCGCTGGGTAACCAGGGGGGCTAGTCAGGATGTTACAGGTTTATGGCGCAGCCACGGTGGATTTGTGGTGGCTCCTGCTGGCCTGGTCGGACTGCTGATCCATACGGCTCATGACTTCTGTCATGCTCATCGGAGAGAGGTGAGTAGAAAAATCCAAGAATATGGCTTTTGGGCGCCAGATTTAGCAAGTCAAATTGATCATGTGATACAGAGATGTACGATATGCTTGAAAAATAATATACGTAAGGGGATTAGTGTGTCACCAGGGCATATCCCCACGCCCAATGGCCCAATGCGAGACCTTGTAATTGATTACATTGACATGATTAAACCAATTAATCAGAAGAGATATATTCTTGTCGTTGTCTGTCATTTTTCAAGGTGGGTGGAGGCATGCGCCACCCGTCACAAGGATGCAGCATCGGTGGCCAAGTTCTTATGCCAAGAGGTGGTGCCGAGATTTGGATTAATGGACAGAATTTCCAGCGACAATGGAAAAGAATTCGTCGACAAAACTGTACGTTTAATACTCCAACATTTAGGCGTAAAACAGCGATTGGGGGCCGTTTATCACCCGCAGAGCCAGGGGTTGGTGGAACGCATGAACGGGACACTAAAAAACAAATTGATTAAGATCTGTCAACACACAGGTTTGAATTGGCTAAATGCTCTCCCATTAGCATTAATGGCGTGTCGTTCGAGCGAAATTCGCGGTCTGCGTTTGACACTGCACGAAATGATGTTAGGTCGTTGCATGGTAGTGCCAGGCTTGCGCGCGACAGGTAAAGGTCCAAGTTTGGACATCCTGGACAATGATATGCGTGAAATACATGTCAAAGATCCACAGAGATATTCTGGTTCATGTCTCCAGTAGACAGGAGCATGAAACCGGGGAGGAGATGAGTAGGCCAAGTACACCTCAGATCATACCGGGCGACCACGTTTATGTTAAAGTATTTAGACGTAAATGGTATGGCGCGCGACGAGAAGGGCCATACAAAGTCGTCCGAGCCACCGAAAGGGCTTTACAGGTTGAAGGGTCACCTATGTGGTATCATATTTCGCATTGCGTAAAATCTGTAGATATTGGCCAAGAATGGGAATCTGAACCACTGGCCCTTGAGCAAGAAACGGGGGCGGCGCAACTCCTAAACGAAGGAGAAGATGCGGACGATTATGGGGAGCCAGACAGAGGGCAACACGATTGGCCACCGGTAGGGGATGAGGGATTCCTACAGGAGCCAGACAGAGGAGAAAATTATGAATTGGAACATAATAATTTCTCCTCTGTGGACTTTGATGGTGTACCAAAAGGACCGGAGGGAACCGTGATTAGCACAAGCCCGGAAGGAGATCCTCGGCCGCAACGAGTTATTAGGAAACCGCGGAGGTATACATAGGAAAAAGTGAGGAAAAGCTAATGATAATAGGATCATAAGCGGTCCATGGAGAGAGCATGTATTTATTTTTTGATTTTTTGATTTTGAGCTCTCTCCTTTCTTAGAAATGTTTAAATCTAATGCGATGCAATAATCTTTTCTTTCAGAGTTAGCCGCACAATATAGACATGTTTGGTTAAAAAACACATAAGTATAGTGGAATAAACAGAAAAGCTGATAACTGGTGCGATGTTCTTTTTGTATAAAGAAACGGACCTAGACGGATGTCAACTTCAAATAACTGATAATTGTGTCAACTTCAAATAACTGATAATTGTTAATTGTGTGAGTGAAATAACAAGGGTGTTGAAAGCATTGGTACTAACAAAAATGAACTGTGCTTTAGAGATTCTTTAAATATTTGGTTTTTGTGTGATTTTGCTAACAGTTAAAAGGTTAAGGTATTTGTATGATGTACGAACAGTTTGATTGAGAAAATACTAACAAGAATATTGGGGATATATAATCCCCAACCGGGGACCTGTAGTGGATTTTCCCAAGCTCAAACGCATAATGTATTTCCATTGGATCAGGTCTACCGCTACGGGTCGTTACTAAATATGGTATGAGCAGTGCACCACACCATTTTAGAAATATCACATATGCAGTGATTGACTATAAGTAGAAATAGGCCTCACAGCAATCAGCAACCCCCAAGACCTGATATTGGCTGACAAGGCAATAGGCCTCACAGCAATCAGCAACCCCCAAGACCGATACTGGCTGACAAGGCTGAAGTGGAACAAAAGGGCTGTTTACTCCAACAGTAAACGCCCTGGTGTTACTTCACTGCAGGCAGCATCTGGCTATAGAAAACGATAGGACAGTCACCTAAATTGGGGGTTGTATACAAAGTCCCCTAGCTTCAAAGGAACCAGCCGCTCCTGTTTTGGCATGAGGAGACAGCTGCAAGAAGCCAATTTGATTCAAAGGAACCAGCCGCTCCTGTTTTGGCATGAGGAGACAGCTGCAAGAAGCCAATTTGATAAGAATAACACTAAATTTGGTGAGAATATCTGAATCAGTTAGTAAAAACAGTTATTTAGGTTTACAAAGTATCCCTAGCTTCAAAGGTATAGCAATTAATCTGTTTACAATACTAAACGGATTCAATTAAGACTAAATTGGCCATTATTCAAGATATAAGGTTTAAAATAAGTGTAACTGCCTAGCAGAAAGACTAAATTAGAGGTTTAAGCAAAATAAACCTTACTTTTGATTGATAACTTGATAAATCTAATTTGCCAGATACATTTAAACGTGAAAACTGAAGAATTCTCTAAATCAAGATTCAGTCTATTTACAGCCAGCAAAGATATGCCCTTAGAAGGGAAGATCCGGTGTAGACGAGCTTCAAAATGGCCGCTACACAGTCTCATCCAATCAGAAGCTCTTTCTCTTCTTAAGACGTCCTCCCAGCTGACGTAAAAATAGGGGAGGAGGAAATGCGTTAAAACGAGCAGTTTGAGAGAGTAGTAGACAGAACGAACACAAACGAACAGACGCATGTTTTTTCCCCCTACTGGACGTGAATGACGACGAGCTGAGACGGAAACCATCGAACCAGCGAGGAGACGAGACGAGATACTTTGCTTGTAGCGAATTAGTCTGGAACACGAGCTGAGGGCACAGTCTCATGCTTTGTTGTTTCATTGCACCATTTTTCATTCAAGTCTTTT
Source organism: Notolepis coatsorum (assembly GCF_963971535.1). NCBI lineage: Eukaryota > Metazoa > Chordata > Actinopteri > Aulopiformes > Paralepididae > Notolepis > Notolepis coatsorum. Next base: position 127,706,836 of record NC_140177.1, read on the forward strand.
GTTATTCACTTTCTGAATCTGCCAATAAAAGCGGATCTTTACAATAACTTCCTCTCCTCTCCTTCATTTCAACCGCCGTCTCTCTGCCGTCGAACAAGGCCATTTCCTGGTCTTTGAAAGTACAAGGGAATTAGTAACGGACAAACACACAACGCAGAGTACATTAAGCTGGTTCTGTATATCAGAACAGAACCATAGACCCTTGTCACTTCAATTGGTGCCGTTGACCCTTGAACCTGAAGCGCTCTTGATTTTTTTTCGGCTGGACAAACACTCTGCACCAGAGACGATCGGTGCCCGCGGAGATTCATCGCGACAGGATCCTGAAAATAGGTGAGTGGACACGAGCCGTGATGGCTGAAAACGTAGAGCGTTCTGTTCGAACTGGGGTTGAGTTAGAAATGTATGATTGCCTCAATAGTCTGGTGTTGGAATGCCCGGTGGGATGTATCGATAGTGCCGGGCTTCACTGGGCGAGATGGTCGTAGTGTCTCTCGAGGAGGGAGATAGATGGGGCAATGGGGTGCGTAAGCGCGCAGTATCATATTGGCTGCATCCAATCGGCAAGCGGGGACGTTTTACACGGTACAACTCGCAAAATTGGTAGTGCCGGGCTTCACTGAACAAGATGGTCGTTGATCGTGGCCTCAATAAGTTTGGTGTTGGAAGGCGCCGGTGGAATGTATCCCGGTTAATAGATAAACCTAAGTCGTATTTTCCGGAAAAGTGCATGATGAGATGAGATATTTTTCGTGCCTGAACAATGGGGGATTAAGGATGTACGCTTGTGAGGAAGGGTCTCCGCTTGTGGCCGTCTCTCAAACGACGACAGGCGGACATCTGAACCATCGACAGGACGATGCGTCGTTACTATTCTGGTCCAGCACTGCTCAGGTCACGAATTCGGATGTGTGTAAAGAAGGGGCGTCAATATGATTCTGTAGCATTACGGGTCGCAAGATATATAACGTGGGGAAAAATATGCAAAGGGGGGTCTCACCGAAGCTCACGTAGGTTTTTGTAAATGTCGTGCCAGGCTGGCCGGTCACCGTTTCAAATTAACGGGGAGGTAGGTGCTCTGGGCGATATCAGCCGAACTGAATGGAGATCGATCCATGTTGAGGGTCGGTCAAATGGATTAGGAAGAGGTTGACATCGTTTGTTAACCAAGTGAGATTGGTTGATTACAGAAAACGATAGTCGGCTGAAATCCGATTTAGGACGTGGTAGACTTCGGGGCATATTTTAGATACACGTTCGTCGTGACAAAAAGGTGAACGAAAGTACTTAACAACGATTCGTTTCAATGTGCTGTTTGTAAAGTAAACATTCAGTATATGTATAGTGAACTAATGCTCTTAAGCGCGGTAAAAATGAGCGCGGTGAAACTATTAAAAATAGTAAAAATGTATGATGAATGTTAGTGTTAAAGCTAGGAAAATAAAGGCTAAGGCCCGAGCTATCGACTGGCTGAGGGCTCAAGATAGCCTTTTGAAAATGGAGAACAACAAACACTTTGAACCAGAAGTCGTTCTAGCAATACAGGTTAAAGATGAAATTACGATTTAAGCTATGAAAATGGGCACTTATGTTGGACTTAGAGTGTATTCAATATTTAAGGCCGCTATCGTCGTGGCTAAAGCGGCTAACTAGCTGCGTGCTAATATGCTACTAGGAGGTGTTCAACATTGAAGGCCGCTATCGTTGTGGCTAGAGCGGCTAACTAGCTGCGTGCTAATATGCTAAGAGGAGGTGTTCAACATTGAAGGCAGCTATCGTCGTGGCTAAAGCAGCTAACTAGCTGCGTGCTAATATGCTACTAGGAGGTGTTCAACATGGTAGGCCGCTGGCGTCGTGGTGTAGGGCTGCCTTGCTACTGGGATTATTCAATACTGAATGTTGTGGACGGGGTGATAGTGCAGTGTGACTGAGTTATCATCAATGTTGAATGCGTCGTGTGAATTGCAGTATTGACTAATGTTAGTATTAATGTCGAATGCGGGGTGTGAGCTGCAGTAAGTATGAAAGTGACTAATGTACTTATGGTTAAACTGGTTGATAGGCCGTATGAAAGACTCGCGCATGCGCATTGGTTTGAGAGGACGATATGTGTGGTGTGTGGAGCGAGCGAGCAGAGTGGGTGGTATGTGGTTAAAAGTACACTAGGTGGCGACAGGGTCATGTCTTGGGCTCCCGTCCTGCTGTCGGCATAGCAGGATGGGATTCTCGGGATGTCTCGCGGTGCGCGGCCATCTTGGGTGGAGCGCCGTGGTCGCCATCTTAGATGGGGCGAGGGGTGTCCATTGTGAGGGATTTATTTTTTCAAAGCGATGTGGTTGGAACTGCGCTAGGGGGCGGTAGAGCCATGGCTTGGACTCCCGTCCTGGGGTAGATACAGGAGGTTTTTATCTCTGGTGATGCAGTACAATTCTTCACGTTGTGGTGTCGTTCGTGACTTTATTACGTTGGCGGTATGATTAGATTAATAGGCAGTGGTGACGTTTTGGAAGCCACGGACGTGTTCATATGTCTCTCTTGTAGGACCCCCCCCCCCCTATTCCTTTGTTTTCTGTCTCTCTCCCTCCCTCTCTCACCCCCCTCTCTCCTCACCACCTACTCTTCCCCCCCCTCTCTCTGTCACCACCTACTCTCCCCCCCCCTCTCTCTCTCACCACCTACTCTCCCTTCCTCCCTTCCCCTCCCCCTCTCTCTCTCACCACCTACTCTCCCCCCCCCTCTCTCTCTCTCCCTCCCTCTCTCCCTCCCTCCCCCCCCTCTCTCTCTCACCACCTACTCTCCCTCCCTCCCTTCCCCTCCCCCTCTCTCTCTCACCACCCACTCTCCCCCCCCCTCTCTCTCTCTCCCTCCCTCTCTCCCTCCCTCCCTCCCTCCCTCCACCCTCTCTCTCTCTCTCAACTCTCCCTCCCTCCCTCACCACCCCCTCTCCCTCCCTCCCTTCCCCTCCCCCTCTCTCTCTCACCACCTACCCCCCCCCCCCTCTCTCTCTCTCCCTCCCTCCCTCCCCCCCCCTCTCTCTCTCACCACCTACTCTCCCTCCCTCCCTTCCCCTCCCCCTCTCTCTCTCACCACCCACTCTCCCCCCCCTCTCTCTCTCTCCCTCCCTCTCTCCCTCCCTCCCTCCCTCCCTCCACCCTCTCTCTCTCTCAACTCTCCCTCCCTCCCTCACCACCCCCTCTCCCTCCCTCCCTTCCCCTCCCCCTCTCTCTCTCACCACCTACTCTCCCCCCCTCTCTCTCTCTCTCTCCCTCTCTCCCTCCCTCCCTCCCTCCCTCCACCCTCTCTCTCTCTCTCAAACTCTCCCTCCCTCCCTCACCACCCCCTCTCTCTCTCTCCCTTCCTCTCTCATCGCCTACTCTCCCCCCCCTCTCTCTCTCACCGCCTCCCTCCACCCTCTCTCACTCCCTCTCTCACCGCCTACTCTTCCTTCCTCTCCCTCTCTTTCTCACTCTCTCTCCCTTTCTTCCCCTCCCTCTCTCCCCTCCTTCCTCCCACACTCTCCCCCTTTCTCTCTCCTGCTATCTCTCGTGGGGCTTGTTTTTGGTTTTGTACAAATGGCAGGGGTGGAGGGTCTTTTGTTGAAAGCGTGAAGTGGTTATTGGACAAATAGGAATCACGTGTTATGTCTCTTTGGGCTGTATTAAGGCCAGACCCACCGCTCTTCCCACTTTTCCCCCTGCCCCTCACATCTGTAGGTCCCAAGGTTCCTGCCCCTCTCTCCTAAATCCCTTGACCTTCCCTAGCTTCCCCTAACCTACCCTAGCCTACCCTAATCCCTTAACCTACCCTGACCTACCCTAATCCCTTAACCTACCCTGACCTACCCTAGTCCCTTAAACCTACCCTCCATAGCCCTAGCCTCTCCCTCCCTAGTCTCCCCTACACCTACCCCCCCTAGCCTTCCAGGCCTACACTAGCTTTGCCTACCTAGCAGGGCTCTCCCTAAACCTGCCCAGGCTTACATGTTTTCCCCCCCTAGCCCTTTCCTCTCTTGACCTCCCCTTAGTTCCGTTACGCCCTCTCTCCTACCCTTCAGGGGTTCCGGTGCGTCCTACCTCTCTGTTTTAAATTGGGGTCCTCACTTCAGTAGGCTGTTGGCTGTGGGGCGTGTTGTTAAAAAGACATGTTGTTGTTTGTGGGGGTTGCAGGACGTATTAGGACCCGCGCCGGTGAAGGAGGAACGCGGAGGAGGACGGAACACTCAACATGGTTCCTGGTTTGAGTGAATGTAGTAGGCGTGTGCTTTGGGGGTGTGCTATATCAATGGTATGGTTGTCTATATTGGCTAGCGTGGTGCTGTATGATCCACTCCGGCAGCCTGAGCTGCCTGAGGTAGTGGTAGTGGGTAAGCGGTCGCTGCCGGACCATCACGGTAATCTGTTTCTGAGGATGGCGAGGGCGGTGGCGAAGGTAGCTAATAAATCAGATTGCTATGTGTGTGGCCTGTCCCCACAGGCGGCCGCCGCGGGCCTTCCTCTGATAGCACACCCTATAACTAAGTGTCATGCCAATGTGTTAAGGGATTTGCCTACCCCTGACTTGTGTAAAGGGGTGGGATAGGAGAGGATTGAGGGATATCTGGGGTTGGGACTGACGAGGAATGTGATGAAGATAAGCGGGCTGTTAGATGTTGGCCCCATTCCAATAGCATATAGGTCGGCAGGGTTTGAGAAGTGTGTAGAGGGTAAATCGAATGGTAAGGTTGTGGGGTATTTGGACGGCTGCCTGGGGGATAAGGGGGTCTGGGGCAAGGATTCGGAGGCGCCAGCTCCGCCTGGGGCGTTTTGGATTTGTGGTGATTTTGCGTATGCCTCGCTGCCAATTGACTGGAGGGGAAGATGTGCGTTGGGTTACTTAGTACCAGCTATGAGGGTGTCTGATGTTTTGCCAGCGCTTCCCAAGACAAGGAAGACACGGGATGCGGACAATTTTTTTAGGGTGGCGTTTCCCTGGTATGGGGCATATGCAAATATGGGAGAACTAGATCATTTGGCTAAAATATTTGAGGACATGGCTACCACGACAGCGAGGGGCTTGGGCCTGGAGACTCAGGAGATACGGTCCTTACGACTGATGGAGATGCAGACGAGGGCGGCTATGGATTTCCTATTGGCGGCATCGGGGGGTACGTGTGCGTTGATTGGTCAGGAATGCTGCACATTCATACCCGCCAATGATGAAATGGGTTTGCCAGCCATAATTGAGCATTTGAAGAACATTACTAGGGATATGCATGACTCTCGGGAGGACTCATGGGATGACTGGGGTCATGGACAACTGGGCTATGTGGGGTGGTCTGTTGTTAAGTATCTGCTTTATGCCGTGGTGATGTTTGCACTTGTAGTTGTCTGTGTGGCTGTGATCAGAGTGTGTTTTATGTATATGTTCAGGACTCTCTGCGCAGCTGGTCCTGCGATTGAGAGGTCACGCTGCTCGGCTGCACCTGCGTTTGCTATGATGATAGTGAGGGATGACGCGGAGGGGGGCCGGGCGGGTGTGGGCGTCCCGTTGATGCCGAGTTACCAGGAGTACGCGCTGGCTGCTATTCTCTGATCTGGGTGGTGGACATTCTGGGTTGGGGGACAGTAAGGCCGGGGTGTGCGAAAGGGTATGGGGTAGGGGACGTGCCTGAACATATGGTACGTTAACGTTTGTTGTATGGAGCAATATGACATTTTTGTTTTTTTTCCATAGTAGGTACGTGAGGGTTGACTGTATTGTGTGGAGCTGTGTACCCGGGGTGCGGTGTTGGGTCCGGTCGGTTATGCATGGCCGTCCGGCAGGGCACTGGATCCTGGGGATGATAGCTTGAATGGTGGGGTAAGGTGCTTGGATGCTGACTGCTTTGTACCTGTGGTGGGGTGCGTTCTGACCTCTGTGGAGGGTCTGTTATGGACTCTTCAGATAACAGGGGCTGGCACCTCGCGGCGTGCAGGGCGCTGTGTCCGATGCATTCTTTAGATTATCTCTAGTGGACACGAGTCTGGATGACGAGTGTCCCCTGGGGGGATTGGTACTGAATAATGGAGAAATATGAAAGAATGTAAATGTAATGGATAAAGGGTGAAGCACTAATCAAGATGTTTTTGTTTCCCGAGGAATATCAGAATTGGAGTGGAATCAAAGGAGAAATAGTGGAGAGCCGGGATTCGACAAAAATAGGAACCCAGTGTGTTGACGGAGATCGAACGGGAAGAAAATCAGGGAGTAGAAACTGGCGACATCAAACACATGTATCAATTACAAATATCTCGTTTTTAAAATTGTATGAAGGAAGTAAAAATATACTCATACAGTTAATGAAAAGAACCTCTCAAAAAATGTATTGTAAAGACAGAGTAAAGTGCAAGTCCAGTTGATAAATTAACAAGAACTGTTGTCTTTGTGTGCTCTGATCTCCAGCAGTTCTATTGGGCACGCGGAACACCACAAATCAGGTAAGAATAGGAATTTCAGGTGGAAAAGGGAAAGAAGAGAATAGGTAGGGCATACAATGCCACTATTGGCTGTCCAAGTAGGAGTCAGTCACAAAAAGCATAGACACCTAGATTTAGACAGGGAATACAGAAAACACTTCTTTGCCTGCTGCCATTGTTAAAATATCAAAAGGAAAGGGGAACTCTAGTGAATGGGAAATAGGATCTCATATAGGGAAATGAAAGCCGAAACCCACTAAGACAGGTCGACCCTAATTGGTTGGATAGCAGAGAGTCCAGTACAGATTATCGCCAACAGTAACCCTTTCACAATAAATAACCCATATTATTTGGAGAAAATCTCTAGAATATCGACAAAATGGAACAAAAGATGGGGATATCTTACAAAACCTTGGCCCATCGAAGGTTCTTTTGATTTGGAGCTAATAGCTGAGATAAGAGTGCTAATTAAGACATACAAACACCGGGGGAATAAAAAGACAAGGGGAGAGAAAAGCCTGCAAGAAATTACGACGTTAGAAGTCTTCGCTGAGGAGGCCGAGAGGAGAAATAGTGATCAGAAGGGCAGTGCAACTGTCAATGAAGCGGCCAAGCTAAGAGAGGAGGTAGCCCCGGTCACCATAACTCCCCTGGCCCCTAACACAACAACTGTCATCAGATAGCCTCACGCACCCCAGTGTCCCACCCAAGAGTAGAGCAGGTAAGAGTTGAGGGAGCTCTAGCACCCCCACCATATGACATTAGGAATGGGGAACGAGTGTACCCTATTCTGCCTATACTACAAATGAGCAGCCCTTATAATTTAACAGACGATCAGGGGTGTAAAGAGTTTGGACAAGCAAGGACAGAAATTCACCTGACACCTGAGACATTCAGAGAACTGGAGGGTGTTAGGGGGGCACAAGGGACTCAAGACTTGACTCATTATGAGAGGGAATATGTGGTCCCACAGCGTCAAGTGGAAAAAACTGGATACATTTCGGAAGCAGCCAGGAAGATCCGTACGGCTGAAGTGGAAGGACAAAGCAAATATGAGGAGATGGTTGTACGAAAAAAGTGGGAAAGGATAATGGAAAAATACAGCAAAACCCCAGACTCGTATTACTGCCAGAGCGAGTATAGAAGAGGTCGCTCCCCCTCAAGTGATTCCAGCCGGCATGAAACAAGAGACAATTCACCGATTGGCAACACGCCAGCAGAGTGGGCGCAGATAGAGAAAGACGAAGCACCCACGAGAACGAAAACACCAACGAGAACGGGAAGTCGAGAGGGAAAATCCGAAAGGGCACTAAGAGGTAAGGAATCTGATTTAAAACTCTCTTCCTCACAGGGTGCTGAACTTGTCCAGGAGATGGTAAGGATAAGGGACAATCTGGTTAGGGAGGGGGTAGGCACCCCGAACCTCTAGCCAGACACAGACGGCAGTGGGCTCGCAAGAGTCTGGGCGCACGTTAAACACAACCTATAGTGCCTGAGGAGTTACTGAAGGCCTCCGTGCGTAACGAGGTATGAATTAACATACCACTGTGGTACCGTCTAGTCGGCCCAGGAAACGTCGCACGTAAGTTAGTGTGGGCACTGGGTGGTACGTGGACGACTGTCCACACCTAGAAGTAGGGCAGTGCACCTGAGGGGGCACAGCTCCTGCTATGAACAGGCTGGCGAAAACGGTCAATATTTCCATGCCCAGAGCAAGCGGGATGGGGACAAGACCGTCGGTTTCTAAACTGAGTGGCTGATAGGTACTACAGACAGTCAGCCGCTTGGGGTCCTGACTTGATGACGGACTATGAGGTCGCTATCGACTCGGTCGCCAGCCGGTCAGGAGAGCGTTATGTCCCTGCTTATAGTCACAGAAACGCAGGAAGTGGGACTGTGAGGTGACTGGACAGTATTGGCATAAATGCACCTGGCTCAATGTACAGTCAGGCCACAGTAACCTTACTAGCCGATACAGGGTTAGTAGGCGAGTTGTGCTTCTGTGATCAGTGTTTTTGAAAAGAAAATGCTGGGAAGCAGAGGGGTAAGGGGTGTCAATTCAGAGGAATCTGGACTGTCACTCCTAAGATTGGAAAGGGACCCAGCCTTAAACTGCACCTGAAGGTTAAATAAGGGGACTTCTTCCATTCCTGAGGAGACCTTAGCCTGGAAGTGGAGACCTGATCTGTTGGGGGAGAGGGGGCCAGCGGCGGGCAAGGCAGCTAAGGGTGGTTGTACCGTCGCAACGGTCTACCTAAGCCTGGCGGGGAAAGGTGCATCTGAGTAGGGCAAGCAGTGCATCCGAACGGGAGGAGGGTACTCTTAATAACTGGAAGGAGGTTAAAAGGGTCAAAGCGAAAAATAGACAAGCAGCTCTTGGAATAAAAAAATGACAATGCTGAAATAGCAGAGCGGATAAATAACCCAAATAACGCAGAGAACAAAGATACGAGGGATTATAAACAGGTGATGGAGATATGGGGAAATGTTGAGAGAAGACGACAGGACCTGGAAGAAGAAAAAGTAGAGCTGAAAAAAGCCCTCGCCAAGATGGAAGAGGACGTGAGGAGAGGAATGGTGACCAGGTCACTGACGAAAAGTCTTCAACCCCCACAAACAGGACAAATCCGTGGATTGCCAAATTGGAGGAACTAATGATCGGCCAACAGCTGGCGATGGGGGATGTGAAAAGAATATTGTCAAACATGATGGGACGCGTGGCCATGGAAATGGTACTGGAGAAGGCTGGCATGGGAGACCATCCGGGGACTGGAGCGCAGGATGCGGACCTGTTCGCACGGCACAGGGGAGTACTGTGGATGGCCCTCCGAGAAACCTACCCGACCAAGATGCACCCAGACCAAATCCACATTGGAACCCTGGGGGACACCCACCCTAGGGAGTATGTGGCAAAAGCCTACGCCGCCTGGAGGGATATAACTGGCCAGGATCTAGAGCGGGACCCCCTGGGGGAAGCCGTACTAAGAGGGAAGATTGAAGACGGCCTCCCCATGGAGGTGAGACAAAGACTGGCTGAGGTGGTGTCTCTGTCAAGCCTCGCCTTAAACTATTATACCGACAATGTGGCCCATCAAGTTGACCTATATCGGAAGAGGGAGCAAAAGGTAAAGGATAAGGATGCGGCCGAACACCGAAGGATCCTGTATCAACAGCCAACCGAGGCAGGGAAGGTAGTGGAATACCTCCAAGCCCTAGTCCAGTCCGCACAACCAAGAGGGGAGATGGGCTCCAACGGGGAACCAAATTACCAGAGACGGGCCCAGTTGGGGACACAGGGGGGTCCTGCGCCAGAACAGCAACAAAATCCAAGGGGAACACCCTGGCAGTCACGGGGACAAGGTGGAAACAGAAGAGGGAGCGCGAATGGATCCAGAGCTCGGCCATTTGAGTGCTGGTCATGCGGGAACCTCGGACATACATCTAGGGACAGTGAACAGGAGTATCAATCCAGAGGAGAAGGCCCTCGATGGGGGAACAGAAGAGGTGGAAATTGGCGGAACCAAGGCTCAAACCAAGGCCAGACCCAGAATGGAAACCAAGGCCAGACCCAGAATGGAAACCAAGGACCAAAGCAAGGCCAGAACCAGAGTGAAAACTATGGCCCGGTGAACCCATCAAGAGGGCCAGACGAATCACTCTGAAGAGGCCCAGAGAGTCCAATCGGGAGGTGTCAGCTGTCAGTGTCGTCTTTGAGGGAGGAGCCTATTGTGCGCGTATCGGTGAATGACAAATCTGTCGAGATGATGGCAGACACCGGAGCAGCCTATACGGTAGTGCAACCCCAAGACGCGACGCACCTAACCATGTCCGGTCGATACGTACGGACAATTGGATTTGAGGGAGTAAAACAGCTAACGCCTGTGACCGACCCTGTGACCCTGAGATATCGAGGCAGGGAAGCGACTCTTCCTGTACTGGTCTCGGAAAGTTCACCCATTAACTTACTTGGCCGAGATGGGCTGGGTTTACTGGGAATGGATATTAAATGTACGGCGGATGGTTGTGTAATAAATGTACGAGAGGACCGCTACTATCAGATGGTGCAAAGAATCGATAGCCGACCACCGGAAATCTATTGTCTAGGGTGACTGGACCAAGATTTGCTCGGTTCAGCCTTGGAATGGGAGACATTTATCACCGCCAACATGCCTGAAGCAAGTTACCCAAAGACACCATACCATTGCACTCTGCAATACCATAAAGATGCAGACTCGTCACAGGCTAAGGAGTGGCTGAGTGTGCAACCAGACGAAGTACAGCTTAATGCCACCAATATCATATTGGGTCCGCAAGGAGCAGCGCTACGTATTGCACGGAGTGAATATCTGCAAAAAGAACACGAGATTGCGGATAGTGTTCCCCATGTGACTTTAAAGGTAACCAACTCGTGCGATCAGCAGCACATTGGCGAGATGATGAAAAAAGCGGAAGGAATCAAATTTGAGCAGATGAAAGAAAACAAACTGATCTGGATAAGCCCAGACAAAAGGTTTATTAAGATCATGGGCCAAGGCACAGGGATGGGTCGTCCCCAAACTGTGCAATTATCCCAAGAGACAATGGGAGAATTCCCTAAGACATTGAGCCTCCAGGAGGACATGATGGAGGCGGTGCCAGAGGAGCTATGGTCAAAAAACAGCACTGACATTGGATTAATCAAGTCCGCTCAACCTGTGAGAGTGGAGCTTAGACCGGGAGCCACCCTGCCTTGGAAAAATCAGTACCCACTGAAGGAGAAAGCGGTGGCTGGGATCGAGCCACAAATCAAAGGACTTTTGAAAGCAGGAGTCCTACAGAAAACAACTAACCCCCGGAGCAACACGCCGTTGCTACCCGTGGAGAAACCTGACACCTCGTACCGGTTGGTACACGATTTGAGGGCTGTTAACGAGGTTTTACTTGACTATCCCGCGGATGTCCCCGATCCCCATACACTATTGACATTTATCCCACCGCAAGCTGAATATTTTACGGTTATAGATTTGTGTAGTGCATATTTTAGTGTACCCTTGAGCAAGGAGTGCCAGCATTTTTTTGGTTTAACCTAAAAAAATTATGAGTATACTAGGATCCCTCAGGGACTAAAGCATTCGCCACACATATTTAACAAGATCCTAAGGGAGGGCTGGATACAATATTGACCTCTAGGGTCATTCAGTACATGGATGATCTTATACTGTGTGCAGACGATCAGACAACATGTCATCGCGACTCCGTGAAACTGTTGCAGCTATTGGCAGAAAAAGGCCACAAAGTGTCTTTGAAGAAATTGCAATATTGTAAACCTAAAGTGATTTATTTAGGACAAACAATTTCACAGGGCCATCGGGCTATTTCGGAAGAACATTTGGTGTCCATTAAGACGGCTCCCAAACCTGTGACGGTAAGACAAATGATGGGATATTTGGGTATTACGGGGTACAGTTCTCCATGGGTCGAAAACTATACTGAAATAGTGAAACCTTTAAGAGACATAATGAAAGAGGCGGGCGTTGATAAACTGAGTAGTAAAGTGGTTTGGACTGAGGATGGTTTACGGGCGTTTGAAACAATCAAGTCCCGACTGTTAGAAGCGCCAGCCCTGGCGTTGCCTGACTATACCAAGAAATTCATATTATATGTCTCTTCTTCTCCAGATCAGAAGCAGGCATGCGCGGTGTTGACCCAGGACACCGGGGTGGGGGCGCGACCGCAGCCGATGGCTTACTACTCCATTGCCTACTCGGAAGTCGAGATGGGGATGGCTCCCTGCTACCGGGAAATGGCCGGAGTCTATACAATGTACGAGAAAGCCGCAAGTATCATGATGGGATATCCAGTGGATATCATGGGGAGGCATGACTTAAAGAGTCTGTTGGAGTCCGGTAAATATGCACTAACGATGCCTCGCATTAGACATTATTACAGGCTTTTGGAACAGGAAGATGTGACTCTGGTCAGGTGTTCCATAACGAACCCGGCAGCGGACATCCCTACGCCTGAGGATGGAGAACCTCACGACTGTGTGGCCGAAGCCGAGAGGTACTCTAAACTCAGAGCAGACTTGCAGGCTTTCCCATTTAGCAGTCCAGATCTGGAATTATGGACTAACAACTCGGTTATCGAGTTGGTGAAGGACTAAAAGCAGGCTACTCCGTGGTAAGGTCACAGGGCGAAGGGTTTGTGGTAGAAAAGGCTGAAGCTTTAGCACAACCCTGCTCAGCTCAGCTAGCAGAATTAGTCGCACTGACTGAAGCATGTAAGATGGCAGAGGGCAAAATTGTGAATATTCATACCGACTCGGCATATGCACAAGGAATCGCATTTTTATTTGGCACAGTGTGGAAAGGGAGAGGATTCAAGAAAGCCGATGGAAGCGCCATTAAAACATTGTAGCCAGATTGAGAGTTTGTTAGAAGCAATTATGAAACCAAAACAGATTGCAATAATCAAGTGTGCTGCTCATCAGTCAGACGAGTCCAAAATAACTCGAGGAAACAATAGAGCAGATGAGGCTGCCAAGGAAGTGACAGGTGCTGACAGGGCAGGTAAGGTCTTGGTTATCACACACGAGGTTGAGTTAGAGGACAAGATAACTTACAAGGATGTTTTGACTTTCCAGGAGGAGGCTAGTCAGGTAGAAAGAAACTGCTGGGTAACCAGGGGGGCTAGTCAGGATGTTACAGGTTTATGGCGCAGCCACGGTGGATTTGTGGTGGCTCCTGCTGGCCTGGTCGGACTGCTGATCCATACGGCTCATGACTTCTGTCATGCTCATCGGAGAGAGGTGAGTAGAAAAATCCAAGAATATGGCTTTTGGGCGCCAGATTTAGCAAGTCAAATTGATCATGTGATACAGAGATGTACGATATGTTTGAAAAATAATATACGTAAGGGGATTAGTGTCACCAGGGCATATCCCCACGCCCAATGGCCCAATGCGAGACCTTGTAATTGATTACATTGACATGATTAAACCAATTAATCAGAAGAGATATATTCTTGTCGTTGTCTGTCATTTTTCAAGGTGGGTGGAGGCGTGCGCCACCCGTCACAAGGATGCAGCATCGGTGGCCAAGTTCTTATGCCAAGAGGTGGTGCCGAGATTTGGGTTAATGGACAGAATTTCCAGCGACAATGGAAAAGAATTCGTCGACAAAACTGTACGTTTAATACTCCAACATTTAGGCGTAAAACAGCGATTGGGGGCCGTTTATCACCCGCAGAGCCAGGGGTTGGTGGAACGCATGAACGGGACACTAAAAAACAAATTGATTAAGATCTGTCAACACACAGGTTTGAATTGGCTAAATGCTCTCCCATTAGCATTAATGGCGTGTCGTTCGAGCGAAATTCGCGGTCTGCGTTTGACACTGCACGAAATGATGTTAGGTCGTTGCATGGTAGTGCCAGGCTTGCGCGCGACAGGTAAAGGTCCAAGTTTGGACATCCTGGACAATGATATGCGTGAAATACATGTCAAAGATCCACAGAGATATTCTGGTTCATGTCTCCAGTAGACAGGAGCATGAAACCGGGGAGGAGATGAGTAGGCCAAGTACACCTCAGATCATACCGGGCGACCACGTTTATGTTAAAGTATTTAGACGTAAATGGTATGGCGCGCGACGAGAAGGGCCATACAAAGTCGTCCGAGCCACCGAAAGGGCTTTACAGGTTGAAGGGTCACCTATGTGGTATCATATTTCGCATTGCGTAAAATCTGTAGATATTGGCCAAGAATGGGAATCTGAACCACTGGCCCTTGAGCAAGAAACGGGGGCGGCGCAACTCCTAAACGAAGGAGAAGATGCGGACGATTATGGGGAGCCAGACAGAGGGCAACACGATTGGCCACCGGTAGGGGATGAGGGATTCCTACAGGAGCCAGACAGAGGAGAAAATTATGAATTGGAACATAATAATTTCTCCTCTGTGGACTTTGATGGTGTACCAAAAGGACCGGAGGGAACCGTGATTAGCACAAGCCCGGAAGGAGATCCTCGGCCGCAACGAGTTATTAGGAAACCGCGGAGGTATACATAGGAAAAAGTGAGGAAAAGCTAATGATAATAGGATCATAAGCGGTCCATGGAGAGAGCATGTATATATTTTTTTATTTTTTGATTTTGAGCTCTCTCCTTTCTTAGAAATGTTTAAATCTAATGCGATGCAATAATATTTTCTTTCAGAGTTAGCCGCACAATATAGACATGTTTGGTTAAAAAACACATAAGTATAGTGGAATAAACAGAAAAGCTGATAACTGGTGCGATGTTCTTTTTGTATAAAGAAACGGACCTAGACGGATGTCAACTTCAAATAACTGATAATTGTGTCAACTTCAAATAACTGATAATTGTTAATTGTGTGAGTGAAATAACGAGGGTGTTGAAAGCATTGGTACTAACAAAAATTAACTGTGCTTTAGAGATTCTTTAAATATTTGGTTTTTGTGTGATTTTGCTAACAGTTAAAAGGTTAAGGTATTTGTATGATGTACAAACAGTTTGATTGAGAAAATACTAACAAGAATATTGGGGATATATAATCCCCAACCGGGGACCTGTAGTGGATTTTCCCAAGCTCAAACGCATAATGTATTTCCATTGGATCAGGTCTACCGCTACGGGTCGTTACTAAATATGGTATGAGCAGTGCACCACACCATTTTAGAAATATCACATATGCAGTGATTGACTATAAGTAGAAATAGGCCTCACAGCAATCAGCAACCCCCAAGACCTGATATTGGCTGACAAGGCAATAGGCCTCACAGCAATCAGCAACCCCCAAGACCGATACTGGCTGACAAGGCTGAAGTGGAACAAAAGGGCTGTTTACTCCAACAGTAAACGCCCTGGTGTTACTTCACTGCAGGCGGCATCTGGCTATAGAAAACGATAGGACAGTCACCTAAATTGGGGGTTGTATACAAAGTCCCCTAGCTTCAAAGGAACCAGCCGCTCCTGTTTTGGCATGAGGAGACAGCTGCAAGAAGCCAATTTGATTCAAAGGAACCAGCCGCTCCTGTTTTGGCATGAGGAGACAGCTGCAAGAAGCCAATTTGATAAGAATAACACTAAATTTGGTGAGAATATCTGAATCAGTTAGTAAAAACAGTTATTTAGGTTTACAAAGTATCCCTAGCTTCAAATGTATAGCAATTAATCTGTTTACAATACTAAACGGATTCAATTAAGACTAAATTGGCCATTATTCAAGATATAAGGTTTAAAATAAGTGTAACTGCCTAGCAGAAAGACTAAATTAGAGGTTTAAGCAAAATAAACCTTACTTTTGATTGATAACTTGATAAATCTAATTTGCCAGATACATTTAAACGTGAAAACTGAAGAATTCTCTAAATCAAGATTCAGTCTATTTACAGCCAGCAAAGATATGCCCTTAGAAGGGAAGATCCGGTGTAGACGAGCTTCAAAATGGCCGCTACACAGTCTCATCCAATCAGAAGCTCTTTCTCTTCTTAAGACGTCCTCCCAGCTGACGTAAAAATAGGGGAGGAGGAAATGCGTTAAAACGAGCAGTTTGAGAGAGTAGTAGACAGAACGAACACAAACGAACAGACGCATGTTTTTTCCCCCTACTGGACGTGAATGACGACGAGCTGAGACGGAAACCATCGAACCAGCGAGGAGACGAGACGAGATACTTTGCTTGTAGCGAATTAGTCTGGAACACGAGCTGAGGGCACAGTCTCATGCTTTGTTGTTTCATTGCACCATTTTTCATTCAAGTCTTTTGTTATTCACTTTCTGAATCTGCCAATAAAAGCGGATCTTTACAATAACTTCCTCTCCTCTCCTTCATTTCAACCGCCGTCTCTCTGCCGTCGAACAAGGCCATTTCCTGGTCTTTGAAAGTACAAGGGAATTAGTAACGGACAAACACACAACGCAGAGTACATTAAGCTGGTTCTGTATATCAGAACAGAACCATAGACCCTTGTCACTTCAATTGGTGCCGTTGACCCTTGAACCTGAGGCGCTCTTGATTTTTTTTCGGCTGGACAAACACTCTGCACCAGAGACGATCGGTGCCCGCGGAGATTCAACGCGACAGGATCCTGAAAATAGGTGAGTGGACACGAGCCGTGATGGCTGAAAACGTAGAGCGTTCTGTTCGAACTGGGGTTGAGTTAGAAATGTATGATTGCCTCAATAGTCTGTTGTTGGAATGCCCGGTGGGATGTATCGATAGTGCCGGGCTTCACTGGGCGAGATGGTCGTAGTGTCTCTCGAGGAGGGAGATAGATGGGGCAATGGGGTGCGTAAGCGCGCAGTATCATATTGGCTGCATCCAATCGGCAAGCGGGGACGTTTTACACGGTACAACTCGCAAAATTGGTAGTGCCGGGCTTCACTGAACAAGATGGTCGTTGATCGTGGCCTCAATAAGTTTGGTGTTGGAAGGCGCCGGTGGAATGTATCCCGGTTAATAGATAAACCTAAGTCGTATTTTCCGGAAAAGTGCATGATGAGATGAGATATTTTTCGTGCCTGAACAATGGGGGATTAAGGATGTACGCTTGTGAGGAAGGGTCTCTGCTTGTGGCCGTCTCTCAAACGACGACAGGCGGACATCTGAACCATCGACAGGACGATGCGTCGTTACTATTCTGGTCCAGCACTGCTCAGGTCACGAATTCGGATGTGTGTAAAGAAGGGGCGTCAATATGATTCTGTAGCATTACGGGTCGCGAGATATATAACGTGGGGAAAAATATGCAAAGGGGGGGTCTCACCGAAGCTCACGTAGGTTTTTGTAAATGTCGTGCCAGGCTGGCCGGTCACCGTTTCAAATTAACAGGGAGGTAGGTGCTCTGGCCGATATCAGCCGAACTGAATGGAGATCGATCCATGTTGAGGGTCGGTCAAATGGATTAGGAAGAGGTTGACATCGTTTGTTAACCAAGTGAGATTGGTTGATTACAGAAAACGATAGTCGGCTGAAATCCGATTTAGGACGTGGTAGACTTCGGGGCATATTTTAGATACACGTTCGTCGTGACAAAAAGGTGAACGAAAGTACTTAACAACGATTCGTTTCAATGTGCTGTTTGTAAAGTAAACATTCAGTATATGTATAGTGAATTAATGCTCTTAAGCGCGGTAAAAATGAGCGCGGTGAAACTATTAAAAATAGTAAAAATGTATGATGAATGTTAGTGTTAAAGCTAGGAAAATAAAGGCTAAGGCCCGAGCTATCGACTGGCTGAGGGCTCAAGATAGCCTTTTGAAAATGGAGAACAACAAACACTTTGAACCAGAAGTCGTTCTAGCAATACAGGTTAAAGATGAAATTACGATTTAAGCTATGAAAATGGGCACTTATGTTGGACTTAGAGTGTATTCAATATTTAAGGCCGCTATCGTCGTGGCTAAAGCGGCTAACTAGCTGCGTGCTAATATGCTACTAGGAGGTGTTCAACATTGAAGGCTGCTATCGTTGTGGCTAGAGCGGCTAACTAGCTGCATGCTAATATGCTAAGAGGAGGTGTTCAACATTGAAGGCAGCTATCGTCGTGGCTAAAGCAGCTAACTAGCTGCGTGCTAATATGCTACTAGGAGGTGTTCAACATGGTAGGCCGCTGGCGTCGTGGTGTAGGGCTGCCTTGCTACTGGGATTATTCAATACTGAATGTTGTGGACGGGGTGATAGTGCAGAGTGACTGAGTTATCATCAATGTTGAATGCGTCGTGTGAATTGCAGTATTGACTAATGTTAGTATTAATGTCGAATGCGGGGTGTGAGCTGCAGTAAGTATGAAAGTGACTAATGTACTTATGGTTAAACTGGTTGATAGGCCGTATGAAAGACTCGCGCATGCGCATTGGTTTGAGAGGACGATATGTGTGGTGTGTGGAGCGAGCGAGCAGAGTGGGTGGTATGTGGTTAAAAGTACACTAGGTGGCGACAGGGTCATGTCTTGGGCTCCCGTCCTGCTGTCGGCGTAGCAGGATGGGATTCTCGGGATGTCTCGCGGTGCGCGGCCATCTTGGGTGGAGCGCCGTGGTCGCCATCTTAGATGGGGCGAGGGGTGTCCATTGTGAGGGATTTATTTTTTCAAAGCGATGTGGTTGGAACTGCGCTAGGGGGCGGTAGAGCCATGGCTTGGACTCCCGTCCTGGGGTAGATACAGGAGGTTTTTATCTCTGGTGATGCAGTACAATTCTTCACGTTGTGGTGTCGTTCGTGACTTTATTACGTTGGCGGTATGATTAGATTAATAGGCAGTGGTGACGTTTTGGAAGCCTCGGACGTGTTCATATGTCTCTCTTGTAGGACCCCCCCCCCCTATTCCTTTGTTTTCTGTCTCTCTCCCTCCCTCTCTCACCCCCCTCTCTCCTCACCACCTACTCTTCCCCCCCCTCTCTCTGTCACCACCTACTCTCCCCCCCCCCTCTCTCTCTCACCACCTACTCTCCCTTCCTCCCTTCCCCTCCCCCTCTCTCTCTCACCACCTACTCTCCCCCCCCCTCTCTCTCTCTCCCTCCCTCTCTCCCTCCCTCCCTCCCCCCCCTCTCTCTCTCACCACCTACTCTCCCTCCCTCCCTTCCCCTCCCCCTCTCTCTCTCACCACCCACTCTCCCCCCCCCCTCTCTCTCTCTCCCTCCCTCTCTCCCTCCCTCCCTCCCTCCCTCCCTCCCTCCACCCTCTCTCTCTCTCTCAACTCTCCCTCCCTCCCTCACCACCCCCTCTCCCTCCCTCCCTTCCCCTCCCCCTCTCTCTCTCACCACCTACCCCCCCCCTCTCTCTCTCTCCCTCCCTCTCTCCCTCCCTCCCTCCCTCCCTCCACCCTCTCTCTCTCTCTCTCAACTCTCCCTCCCTCCCTCACCACCCCCTCTCCCTCCCTCCCTTCCCCTCCCCCTCTCTCTCTCATCACCTACTCTCCCCCCCTCTCTCTCTCTCTCTCCCTCTCTCCCTCCCTCCCTCCCTCCCTCCACCCTCTCTCTCTCTCTCAAACTCTCCCTCCCTCCCTCACCACCCCCTCTCTCTCTCTCCCTTCCTCTCTCATCGCCTACTCTCCCCCCCCTCTCTCTCTCACCGCCTCCCTCCACCCTCTCTCACTCCCTCTCTCACCGCCTACTCTTCCTTCCTCTCCCTCTCTTTCTCACTCTCTCTCCCTTTCTTCCCCTCCCTCTCTCCCCTCCTTCCTCCCACACTCTCCCCCTTTCTCTCTCCTGCTATCTCTCGTGGGGCTTGTTTTTGGTTTTGTACAAATGGCAGGGGTGGAGGGTCTTTTGTTGAAAACGTGAAGTGGTTATGGGACAAATAGGAATCACGTGTTATGTCTCTTTGGGCTGTATTAAGGCCAGACCCACCGCTCTTCCCACTTTTCCCCCTGCCCCTCACATCTGTAGGTCCCAAGGTTCCTGCCCCTCTCTCCTAAATCCCTTGACCTTCCCTAGCTTCCCCTAACCTACCCTAGCCTACCCTAATACCTTAACCTACCCTGACCTACCCTAATCCCTTAACCTACCCTGACCTACCCTAGTCCCTTAAACCTACCCTCCATAGCCCTAGCCTCTCCCTCCCTAGTCTCCCCTACACCTACCCCCCTAGCCTTCCAGGCCTACACTAGCTTTGCCTACCTAGCAGGGCTCTCCCTAAACCTGCCCAGGCTTACATGTTTTCCCCCCCTAGCCCTTTCCTCTCTTGACCTCCCCTTAGTTCCGTTACGCCCTCTCTCCTACCCTTCAGGGGTTCCGGTGCGTCCTACCTCTCTGTTTTAAATTGGGGTCCTCACTTCAGTAGGCTGTTGGCTGTGGGGCGTGTTGTTAAAAAGACATGTTGTTGTTTGTGGGGGTTGCAGGACGTATTAGGACCCGCGCCGGTGAAGGAGGAACGCGGAGGAGGACGGAACACTCAACATGGTTCCTGGTTTGAGTGAATGTAGTAGGCGTGTGCTTTGGGGGTGTGCTATATCAATGGTATGGTTGTCTATATTGGCTAGCGTGGTGCTGTATGATCCACTCCGGCAGCCTGAGCTGCCTGAGGTAGTGGTAGTGGGTAAGCGGTCGCTGCCGGACCATCACGGTAATCTGTTTCTGAGGATGGCGAGGGCGGTGGCGAAGGTAGCTAATAAATCAGATTGCTATGTGTGCGGCCTGTCCCCACAGGCGGCCGCCGCGGGCCTTCCTCTGATAGCACACCCTATAACTAAGTGTCATGCCAACGTGTTAAGGGATTTGCCTACCCCTGACTTGTGTAAAGGGGTGGGATAGGAGAGGATTGAGGGATATCTGGGGTTGGGACTGACGAGGAATGTGATGAAGATAAGCGGGCTGTTAGATGTTGGCCCCATTCCAATAGCATATAGGTCGGCAGGGTTTGAGAAGTGTGTAGAGGGTAAATCGAATGGTAAGGTTGTGGGGTATTTGGACGGCTGCCTGGGGGATAAGGGGGTCTGGGGCAAGGATTCGGAGGCGCCATCTCCGCCTGGGGCGTTTTGGATTTGTGGTGATTTTGCGTATGCCTCGCTGCCAATTGACTGGAGGGGAAGATGTGCGTTGGGTTACTTAGTACCAGCTATGAGGGTGTCTGATGTTTTGCCAGCGCTTCCCAAGACAAGGAAGACACGGGATGCGGAAATTTTTTTTAGGGTGGCGTTTCCCTGGTATGGGGCATATGCAAATATGGGAGAACTAGATCATTTGGCTAAAATATTTGAGGACATGGCTACCACGACAGCGAGGGGCTTGAGCCTGGAGACTCAGGAGATACGGTCCTTACGACTGATGGAGATGCAGACGAGGGCGGCTATGGATTTCCTATTGGCGGCATCGGGGGGTACGTGTGCGTTGATTGGTCAGGAATGCTGCACATTCATACCCGCCAATGATGAAATGGGTTTGCCAGCCATAATTGAGCATTTGAAGAACATTACTAGGGATATGCATGACTCTCGGGAGGACTCATGGGATGACTGGGGTCATGGACAACTGGGCTATGTGGGGTGGTCTGTTGTTAAGTATCTGCTTTATGCCGTGGTGATGTTTGCACTTGTAGTTGTCTGTGTGGCTGTGATCAGAGTGTGTTTTATGTATATGTTCAGGACTCTCTGCGCAGCTGGTCCTGCGATTGAGAGGTCACGCTGCTCGGCTGCACCTGCGTTTGCTATGATGATAGTGAGGGATGACGCGGAGGGGGGCCGGGCGGGTGTGGGCGTCCCGTAGATGCCGAGTTACCAGGAGTACGCGCTGGCTGCTATTCTCTGATCTGGGTGGTGGACATTCTGGGTTGGGGGACAGTAAGGCCGGGGTGTGCGAAAGGGTATGGGGTAGGGGACGTGCCTGAACATATGGTACGTTAACGTTTGTTGTATGGAGCAATATGACATTTTTGTTTTTTTTCCATAGTAGGTACGTGAGGGTTGACTGTATTGTGTGGAGCTGTGTACCCGGGGTGCGGTGTTGGGTGCGGTCGGTTATGCATGGCCGTCCGGCAGGGCACTGGATCCTGGGGATGATAGCTTGAATGGTGGGGTAAGGTGCTTGGATGCTGACTGCTTTGTACCTGTGGTGGGGTGCGTTCTGACCTCTGTGGAGGGTCTGTTATGGACTCTTCAGATAACAGGGGCTGGCACCTCGCGGCGTGCAGGGCGCTGTGTCCGATGCATTCTTTAGATTATCTCTAGTGGACACGAGTCTGGATGACGAGTGTCCCCTGGGGGGATTGGTACTGAATAATGGAGAAATATGAAAGAATGTAAATGTAATGGATAAAGGGTGAAGCACTAATCAAGATGTTTTTGTTTCCCGAGGAATATCAGAATTGGAGTGGAATCAAAGGAGAAATAGTGGAGAGCCGGGATTCGACAAAAATAGGAACCCAGTGTGTTGACGGAGATCGAACGGGAAGAAAATCAGGGAGTAGAAACTGGCGACATCAAACACATGTATCAATTACAAATATCTCGTTTTTAAAATTGTATGAAGGAAGTAAAAATATACTCATACAGTTAATGAAAAGAACCTCTCAAAAAATTTATTGTAAAGACAGAGTAAAGTGCAAGTCCAGTTGATAAATTAACAAGAACTGTTGTCTTTGTGTGCTCTGATCTCCAGCAGTTCTATTGGGCACGCGGAACACCACAAATCAGGTAAGAATAGGAATTTCAGGTGGAAAAGGGAAAGAAGAGAATAGGTAGGGCATACAGTGCCACTATTGGCTGTCCAAGTAGGAGTCAGTCACAAAAAGCATAGACACCTAGATTTAGACAGGGAATACAGAAAACACTTCTTTGCCTGCTGCCATTGTTAAAATATCAAAAGGAAAGGGGAACTCTAGTGAATGGGAAATAGGATCTCATATAGGGAAATGGAAGCCGAAACCCACTAAGACAGGTCGACCCTAATTGGTTGGATAGCAGAGAGTCCAGTACAGATTATCGCCAACAGTAACCCTTTCACAAAAAATAACCCATATTATTTGGAGAAAATCTCTAGAATATCGACAAAATGGAACAAAAGATGGGGATATCTTACAAAACCTTGGCCCATCGAAGGTTCTTTTGATTTGGAGCTAATAGCTGAGATAAGAGTGCTAATTAAGACATACAAACACCGGGGGAATAAAAAGACAAGGGGAGAGAAAAGCCTGCAAGAAATTACGACGTTAGAAGTCTTCGCTGAGGAGGCCGAGAGGAGAAATAGTGATCAGAAGGGCAGTGCAACTGTCAATGAAGCGGCCAAGCTAAGAGAGGAGGTAGCCCCGGTCACCATAACTCCCCTGGCCCCTAACACAACAACTGTCATCGCCCAAAGTGCAGCTCAGATAGCCTCACGCACCCCAGTGTCCCACCCAAGAGTAGAGCAGGTAAGAGTTGAGGGAGCTCTAGCACCCCCACCATATGACATTAGGAATGGGGAACGAGTGTACCCTATTCTGCCTATACTACAAATGAGCAGCCCTTATAATTTAACAGACGATCAGGGGTGTAAAGAGTTTGGACAAGCAAGGACAGAAATTCACCTGACACCTGAGACATTCAGAGAACTGGAGGGTGTTAGGGGGGCACAAGGGACTCAAGACTTGACTCATTATGAGAGGGAATATGTGGTCCCACAGCATCAAGCGGAAAAAACTGGATACATTTCGGAAGCAGCCAGGAAGATCCGTACGGCTGAAGTGGAAGGACAAAGCAAATATGAGGAGATGGTTGCACGAAAAAAGTGGGAAAGGATAATGGAAAAATACAGCAAAACCCCAGACTCGTATTACTGCCAGAGCGAGTATAGAAGAGGTCGCTCCCCCTCAAGTGATTCCAGCCGGCATGAAACAAGAGACAATTCACCGATTGGCAACACGCCAGCAGAGTGGGCGCAGATAGAGAAAGACGAAGCACCCACGAGAACGAATACACCAACGAGAACGGGAAGTCGAGAGGGAAAATCCGAAAGGGCACTAAGAGGTAAGGAATCTGATTTAAAACTCTCTTCCTCACAGGGTGCTGAACTTGTCCAGGAGATGGTAAGGATAAGGGACGATCTGGTTAGGGAGGGGGTAGGCACCCCGAACCTCTAGCCAGAAACAGGCGGCAGTGGGCTCGCAAGAGTCTGGGCGCACGTTAAACACAACCTATAGTGCCTGAGGAGTTACTGAAGGCCTCCGTGCGTAACGAGGTATGAATTAACATACCACTGTGGTACCGTCTAGTCGGCCCAGGAAACGTTGCACGTAAGTTAGTGTGGGCACTGGGTGGTACGTGGACGACTGTCCACACCTAGAAGTAGGGCAGTGCACCGGAGGGGGCACAGCTCCTGCTGTGAACAGGCTGGCGAAAACGGTCAATATTTCCATGCCCAGAGCAAGCGGGATGGGGACAAGACCGTCGGTTTCTAAACTGAGTGGCTGATAGGTACTACGGACAGTCAGCCGCTTGGGGTCCTGACTTGATGACGGACTATGAGGTCGCTATCGACTGGGTCGCCAGCCGGTCAGGAGAGCGTTATGTCCCTGCTTATAGTCACAGAAACGCAGGAAGTGGGACTGTGAGGTGACTGGACAGTATTGGCATAAATGCACCTGGCTCAATGTACAGTCAGGCCACAGTAACCTTACTAGCCGATACAGGGTTAGTAGGCGAGTTGTGCTTCTGTGATCAGTGTTTTTGAAAAGAAAATGCTGGGAAGCAGAGGGGTAAGGGGTGTCAATTCAGAGGAATCTGGACTGTCACTCCTAAGATTGGAAAGGGACCCAGCCTTAAACTGCACCTGAAGGTTAAATAAGGCGACTTCTTCCATTCCTGAGGAGACCTTAGCCTGGAAGTGGAGACCTGATCTGTTGGGGGAGAGGGGGCCAGCGGCGGGCAAGGCAGCTAAGGGTGGTTGTACCGTCGCAACGGTCTACCTAAGCCTGGCGGGGAAAGGTGCATCTGAGTAGGGCAAGCAGTGCATCCGAACGGGAGGAGGGTACTCTTAATAACTGGAAGGAGGTTAAAAGGGTCAAAGCGGAAAATAGACAAGCAGCTCTTGGAATTGAAAAATGACAATGCTGAAATAGCAGAGCGGATAAATAACCCAAATAACGCAGAGAACAAAGATACGAGGGATTATAAACAGGTGATGGAGATATGGGGAAATGTTGAGAGAAGACGACAGGACCTGGAAGAAGAAAAAGTAGAGCTGAAAAAAGCCCTCGCCAAGATGGAAGAGGACGTGAGGAGAGGAATGGTGACCAGGTAACTGACGAAAAGTCTTCAACCCCACAAACAGGCCCCCGTCAAAATAGCTCCCGTGATAATAAGAGGACAGGACTTGGAATATCACCCCTGGAAGGCGTCCGACATGACCCAAGTATCAGAGAAATTGCCGCCCCTCCAGAATGGGGCCAATCCGTGGATTGCCAAATTGGAGGAACTAATGATCGGCCAACAGCTGGCGATGGGGGATGTGAAAAGAATATTGTCAAACATGATGGGACGCGTGGCCATGGAAATGGTACTGGAGAAGGCTGGCATGGGAGACCATCCGGGGACTGGAGCGCAGGATGCGGACCTGTTCGCACGGCACAGGGGAGTACTGTGGATGGCCCTCCGAGAAACCTACCCGACCAAGATGCACCCAGACCAAATCCACATTGGAACCCTGGGGGACACCCACCCTAGGGAGTATGTGGCAAAAGCCTACGCCGCCTGGAGGGATATAACTGGCCAGGATCTAGAGCGGGACCCCCTGGGGGAAGCCGTACTAAGAGGGAAGATTGAAGACGGCCTCCCCATGGAGGTGAGACAAAGACTGGCTGAGGTGGTGTCTCTGTCAAGCCTCGCCTTAAACGATTATACCGACAATGTGGCCCATCAAGTTGACCTATATCGGAAGAGGGAGCAAAAGGTAAAGGATAAGGATGCGGCCGAACACCGAAGGATCCTGTATCAACAGCCAACCGAGGCAGGGAAGGTAGTGGAATACCTCCAAGCCCTAGTCCAGTCCGCACAACCAAGAGGGGAGATGGGCTCCAACGGGGAACCAAATGACCAGAGACGGGCCCAGTTGGGGACACAGGGGGTCCTGCGCCAGAACAGCAACAAAATCCAAGGGGAACACCCTGGCAGTCACGGGGACAAGGTGGAAACAGAAGAGGGAGCGCGAATGGATCCAGAGCTCGGCCATTTGAGTGCTGGTCATGCGGGAACCTCGGACATACATCTAGGGACGGTGAACAGGAGTATCAATCCAGAGGAGGAGGCCCTCGATGGGGGAACAGAAGAGGTGGAAATTGGCGGAACCAAGGCTCAAACCAAGGCCAGACCCAGAATGGAAACCAAGGACCAAACCAAGGCCAGAACCAGAGTGAAAACTATGGCCCGGTGAACCCATCAAGAGGGCCAGACGAATCACTCTGAAGAGGCCCAGAGAGTCCAATCGGGAGGTGTCAGCTGTCAGTGTCGTCTTTGAGGGAGGAGCCTATTGGGCGCGTATCGGTGAATGACAAATCTGTCGAGATGATGGCAGACACCGGAGCAGCCTATACGGTAGTGCAACCCCAAGACGCGACGCACCTAACCATGTCCGGTCGATACGTACGGACAATTGGATTTGAGGGAGTAAAACCTGTGACCGACCCTGTGACCCTGAGATATCGAGGCAGGGAAGTGACTCTTCCCGTACTGGTCTCGGAAAGTTCACCCATTAACTTACTTGGCCGAGATGGGCTGGGTTTACTGGGAATGGATATTAAATGTACGGCGGATGGTTGTGTGATAAATGTACGAGAGGACCGCTACTATCAGATGGTGCAAAGAATCGATAGCCGACCACCGGAAATCTATTGTCTAGGGGGACTGGACCAAGATTTGCTTGGTTCAGCCTT
The DNA here is from genome assembly GCF_963971535.1 of Notolepis coatsorum. Lineage (NCBI taxonomy): Eukaryota > Metazoa > Chordata > Actinopteri > Aulopiformes > Paralepididae > Notolepis > Notolepis coatsorum. The sequence goes on from NC_140177.1 coordinate 127,733,607, forward strand.
GGAATGGGAGACATTTATCACCGCCAACATGCCTGAAGCAAGTTACCCAAAGACACCATACCATTGCACTCTGCAATACCATAAAGATGCAGACTCGTCACAGGCTAAGGAGTGGCTGAGTGTGCAACCAGATGAAGTACAGCTTAATGCCACCAATATCATATTGGGTCCGCAAGGAGCAGCGCTACGTATTGCACGGAGTGAATATCTGCAAAAAGAACACGAGATTGCGGATAGTGTTCCCCATGTGACTTTAAAGGTAACCAACTCGTGCGATCAGCAGCACATTGGCGAGATGATGAAAAAAGCGGAAGGAATCAAATTTGAGCAGATGAAAGAAAACAAACTGATCTGGATAAGCCCAGACAAAAGGTTTATTAAGATCATGGTCCAAGGCACAGGGATGGGTCGTCCCCAAACTGTGCAATTATCCCAAGAGACAATGGGAGAATTCCCTAAGACATTGAGCCTCCAGGAGGACATGATGGAGGCGGTGCCAGAGGAGCTATGGTCAAAAAACAGCACTGACATTGGATTAATCAAGTCCGCTCAACCTGTGAGAGTGGAGCTTAGACCGGGGGCCACCCTGCCTTGGAAAAATCAGTACCCACTGAAGTAGAAAGCGGTCGCTGGGATCGAGCCACAAATCAAAGGACTTTTGAAAGCAGGAGTCCTACAGAAAACAACTAACCCCAGGAGCAACACGCCGTTGCTACCCGTGGAGAAACCTGACACCTCGTACCGGTTGGTACACGATTTGAGGGCTGTCAACAAGGTTTTACTTGACTATCCCGCGGATGTCCCCGATCCCCATACGCTATTGACATTTATCCCACCGCAAGCTGAATATTTTACAGTTATAGATTTGTGTAGTGCATATTTTAGTGTACCCTTGAGCAAGGAGTGCCAGCATTTTTTTGGTTTTACCTATAAAAATTAGCATTATGAGTATACTAGGATCCCTCAGGGACTAAAGCATTCGCCACACATATTTAACAAGATCCTAAGGGAGGACTTAGACGGGCTGGATACAATATTGACCTCTAGGGTCATTCAGTACATGGATGATCTTATACTGTGTGCAGACGATCAGACAACATGTCATCGCGACTCCGTGAAACTGTTGCAGCTATTGGCAGAAAAAGGCCACAAAGTGTCTTTGAAGAAATTGCAATATTGTAAACCTAAAGTGATTTATTTAGGACAAACAATTTCACAGGGCCATCGGGCTATTTCGGAAGAACATTTGGTGTCCATTAAGACGGCTCCCAAACCTGTGACGGTAAGACAAATGATGGGATATTTGGGTATTACGGGTTACAGTTCTCCATGGGTCGAAAACTATACTGAAATAGTGAAACCTTTAAGAGACATGATGAAAGAGGCGGGCGTTGATAAACTGAGTAGTAAAGTGGTTTGGACTGAGGATGGTTTACGGGCGTTTGAAACAATCAAGTCCCGACTGTTAGAAGCGCCAGCCCTGGCGTTGCCTGACTATACCAAGAAATTCATATTATATGTCTCTTCTTCTCCAGATCAGAAGCAGGCATGCGCGGTGTTGACCCAGGACACCGGGGTGGGGGCGCGACCACAGCCGATGGCGTACTACTCCATTGCCTACTCGGAAGTCGAGATGGGGATGGCTCCCTGCTACCGGGAAATGGCCGGAGTCTATACAATGTACGAGAAAGCCGCAAGTATCATGATGGGATATCCAGTGGATATCATGGGGAGGCATGACTTAAAGAGTCTGTTGGAGTCCGGTAAATATGCACTAACGATGCCTCGCATTAGACATTATTACAGGCTTTTGGAACAGGAAGATGTGACTCTGGTCAGGTGTTCCATAACGAACCCGGCAGCGGACATCCCTACGCCTGAGGATGGAGAACCTCACGACTGTGTGGCCGAAGCCGAGAGGTACTCTAAACTCAGAGCAGACTTGCAGGCTTTCCCATTTAGCAGTCCAGATCTGGAATTATGGACTAACGGCTCTTGTTATCGAGTTGGTGAAGGACTAAAAGCAGGCTACTCCGTGGTAAGGTCACAGGGCGAAGGGTTTGTGGTAGAAAAGGCCGAAGCTTTAGCACAACCCTGCTCAGCTCAGCTAGCAGAATTAGTCACACTGACTGAAGCATGTAAGATGGCAGAGGGCAAAATTGTGAATATTCATACCGACTCGGCATATGCACAAGGAATCGCATTTTTATTTGGCACAGTGTGGAAAGGGAGAGGATTCAAGAAAGCAGATGGAAGCGCCATAAAACATTGTAGCCAGATTGAGAGTTTGTTAGAAGCAATTATGAAACCAAAACAGATTGCAATAATCAAGTGTGCTGCTCATCAGTCAGACGAGTCCAAAATAACTCGAGGAAACAATAGAGCAGATGAGGCTGCCAAGGAAGTGACAGGTGCTGACAGGGCAGGTAAGGTCTTGGTTATCACACACGAGGTTGAGTTAGAGGACAAGATAACTTACAAGGATGTTTTGACTTTCCAGGAGGAGGCTAGTCAGGTAGAAAGAAACCGCTGGGTAACCAGGGGGGCTAGTCAGGATGTTACAGGTTTATGGCGCAGCCACGGTGGATTTGTGGTGGCTCCTGCTGGCCTGGTCGGACTGCTGATCCATACGGCTCATGACTTCTGTCATGCTCATCGGAGAGAGGTGAGTAGAAAAATCCAAGAATATGGCTTTTGGGCGCCAGATTTAGCAAGTCAAATTGATCATGTGATACAGAGATGTACGATATGTTTGAAAAATAATATACGTAAGGGGATTAGTGTCACCAGGGCATATCCCCACACCCAATGGCCCAATACGAGACCTTGTAATTGATTACATTGACATGATTAAACCAATTAATCAGAAGAGATATATTCTTGTCGTTGTCTGTCATTTTTCAAGGTGGGTGGAGGCGTGCGCCACCCGTCACAAGGATGCAGCATCGGTGGCCAAGTTCTTATGCCAAGAGGTGGTGCCGAGATTTGGGTTAATGGACAGAATTTCCAGCGACAATGGAAAAGAATTCGTTGACAAAACTGTACGTTTAATACTCCAACATTTAGGCGTAAAACAGCGATTGGGGGCCGTTTATCACCCGCAGAGCCAGGGGTTGGTGGAACGCATGAACGGGACACTAAAAAACAAATTGGTTAAGATCTGTCAACACACAGGTTTGAATTGGCTAAATGCTCTCCCATTAGCATTAATGGCGTGTCGTTCGAGCGAAATTCGCGGTCTGCATTTGACACCGCACAAAATGATGTTAGGTCGTTGCATGGTAGTGCCAGGCTTGCGCGCGACAGGTAAAGGTCCAAGTTTGGACATCCTGGACAATGATATGCGCGAGTACGTGAAATACATGTCAAAGATCCACAGAGATATTCTGGTTCATGTCTCCAGTAGACAGGAGCATGAAACCGGGGAGGAGATGAGTAGGCCAAGTACACCTCAGATCATACCGGGCGACTACGTTTATGTTAAAGTATTTGGACGTAAATGGTATGGCGCGCGACGAGAAGGGCCATACAAAGTCGTCCGAGCCACCGAAAGGGCTTTACATGTTGAAGGGTCACCTATGTGGTATCATATTTCGCATTGCGTAAAATCTGTAGATATTGGCTAAGAATGGGAATCTGAACCACTGGCCCTTGAGCAAGAAACGGGGGCGGCGCAACTCCTAAACGAAGGAGAAGATGCGGACGATTATGGGGAGCCAGACAGAGGGCAACACGATTGGCCACCGGTAGGGGATGAGGGATTCCTACAGGAGCCAGACAGAGGAGAAAATTATGAATTGGAACATAATAATTTCTCCTCTGTGGACTTTGATAGTGTACCAAAAGGACCGGAGGGAACCGTGATTAGCACAAGCCCGGAAGGAGATCCTCGGCCGCAACGAGTTATTAGGAAACCGCGGAGGTATACATAGGAAAAAGTGAGGAAAAGCTAATGATAATAGGATCATAAGCGGCCCATGGAGAGAGCATGTATATATTTTTAGATTTTTTGATTTTGAGCTCTCTCCTTTCTTAGAAATGTTTAAATCTAATGCGATGCAATACTCTTTTCTTTCAGAGTTAGCCGCACAATATAGACATGTTTGGTTAAAAAACACATAAGTATAGTGGAATAAACAGAAAAGCTGATAACTGGTGCGATGTTCTTTTTGTATAAAGAAACGGACCTAGACGGATGTCAACTTCAAATAACTGATAATTGTGTCAACTTCAAATAACTGATAATTGTTAATTGTGTGAGTGAAATAACGAGGGTGTTGAAAGCATTGGTACTAACAAAAATTAACTGTGCTTTAGAGATTCTTTAAATATTTGGTTTTTGTGTGATTTTGCTAACAGTTAAAAGGTTAAGGTATTTGTACGATGTACGAACAGTTTGATTGAGAAAATACTAACAAGAATATTGGGGATATATAATCCCCAACCGGGGACCTGTAGTGGATTTTCCCTAGCTCAAACGCATAATGTATTTCCATTGGATCAGGTCTACCACTACGGGTCGTTACTAAATATGGTATGAGCAGTGCACCACACCATTTTAGAAATATCACATATGCAGTGATTGACTATAAGTAGAAATAGGCCTCACAGCAATCAGCAACCCCCAATACCTGATATTGGCTGACAAGGCAATAGGCCTCACAGCAATCAGCAACCCCCAAGACCGATACTGGCTGACAAGGCTGAAGTGGAACAAAAGGGCTGTTTACTCCAACAGTAAACGCCCTGGTGTTACTTCACTGCAGGCGGCATCTGGCTATAGAAAACGATAGGACAGTCACCTAAATTGGGGGTTGTATACAAAGTCCCCTAGCTTCAAAGGAACCAGCCGCTCCTGTTTTGGCATGAGGAGACAGCTGCAAGAAGCCAATTTGATTCAAAGGAACCAGCCGCTCCTGTTTTGGCATGAGGAGACAGCTGCAAGAAGCCAATTTGATAAGAATAACACTAAATTTGGTGAGAATATCTGAATCAGTTAGTAAAAACAGTTATTTGGGTTTACAAAGTATCCCTAGCTTCAAAGGTATAGCAATTAATCTGTTTACAATACTAAACGGATTAAATTAAGACTAAATTGGCCATTATTCAAGATATAAGGTTTAGGTTCAAGGTTCAAGACAAGATGGCTGCGCAGAGGAGATTAGGACCAGGGAGTGACACGTCAGCTAAAATACTCTAGACTGAGTTTGCCGCCATCTAGGGGGGACAGTGGGATAATGCAGGCACAACTTCTTTGCAGGGTATTACTTTCACATGGTGATGGGATACTTACTGTCTGTGGTGCATATTCACATTGTGGTTGTAGTGTGTTGTCACTAATTGGTGGTTTGATTGACACACTGTTTCTTCCTGTTTTTGTTTTCCATGTTATTAAAATGGCCGCCCTTGTAATTGACACAGATGTGGTGATGAGGCACCACGCCCTACAAAGCAGAGCAGAGTGCAGGCTGCAGTGTCTCCCATTTTCACAAGAGATGTCAGCTCACAAGAGTCTCATCTGCTCTCACTGCTTCTATTTTTAGCTGTTTGTTCTATTTTGGCCTTTGTGCCTTAGTTTTGTTATTGACCTTTGGAGTCTGGAACACCCAGCTCTCACCCTTTTGTCCATTTAAATAGCTGTTCCAATAGATATTGTTATTTTTGATAAACTCCTGTCTTATCCTGTGTCCACCACTTTGCATTCAAGGCCTACACAAGCCATACTTTAGGCTTGAATGTAACATGGGGGCTCTAGCCGGTCTTCAAACAGGTGAGTATGCTCTTAATTTATAATTTGATTTGACCACTTATATGCTGTTTAAATATTTAGTTTAGTGGACACCACAAGTAGGTACTTTCATTGTTTTCTGGCTGTGTTTAGCTTCCTGTGTACCACGTAACCCTGGGGCAGTCATTGAAGGGATTAGTACGATATACTTGTCTTGTATTATACAATATACTTGACGGGTATATGGTAGATATGATCTTTGGCTGGTAGCAGGTGTGGTTGAAGAACGCTAGGTCTACAGTGCATTAGCTTTCAGTATAGGTAGGTTAGGGGGCCGGGAAATATAATTAGTGTTAGGACCTGATGTAAGTATTTTTGTTAGATCAGACATTATTACAGGCTTTTGGAACAGGAAGATGTGACTCTGGTCAGGTGTTCCATAACGAACCCGGCAGCGGACATCCCTACGCCTGAGGATGGAGAACCTCACGACTGTGTGGCCGAAGCCGAGAGGTACTCTAAACTCAGAGCAGACTTGCAGGCTTTCCCATTTAGCAGTCCAGATCTGGAATTATGGACTAACGGCTCTTGTTATCGAGTTGGTGAAGGACTAAAAGCAGGCTACTCCGTGGTAAGGTCACAGGGCGAAGGGTTTGTGGTAGAAAAGGCCGAAGCTTTAGCACAACCCTGCTCAGCTCAGCTAGCAGAATTAGTCACACTGACTGAAGCATGTAAGATGGCAGAGGGCAAAATTGTGAATATTCATACCGACTCGGCATATGCACAAGGAATCAATCAGGAAACAATAGAGCAGATGAGGCTGCCAAGGAAGTGACAGGTGCTGACAGGGCAGGTAAGGTCTTGGTTATCACACACGAGGTTGAGTTAGAGGACAAGATAACTTACAAGGATGTTTTGACTTTCCAGGAGGAGGCTAGTCAGGTAGAAAGAAACCGCTGGGTAACCAGGGGGGCTAGTCAGGATGTTACAGGTTTATGGCGCAGCCACGGTGGATTTGTGGTGGCTCCTGCTGGCCTGGTCGGACTGCTGATCCATACGGCTCATGACTTCTGTCATGCTCATCGGAGAGAGGTGAGTAGAAAAATCCAAGAATATGGCTTTTGGGCGCCAGATTTAGCAAGTCAAATTGATCATGTGATACAGAGATGTACGATATGTTTGAAAAATAATATACGTAAGGGGATTAGTGTCACCAGGGCATATCCCCACACCCAATGGCCCAATACGAGACCTTGTAATTGATTACATTGACATGATTAAACCAATTAATCAGAAGAGATATATTCTTGTCGTTGTCTGTCATTTTTCAAGGTGGGTGGAGGCGTGCGCCACCCGTCACAAGGATGCAGCATCGGTGGCCAAGTTCTTATGCCAAGAGGTGGTGCCGAGATTTGGGTTAATGGACAGAATTTCCAGCGACAATGGAAAAGAATTCGTTGACAAAACTGTACGTTTAATACTCCAACATTTAGGCGTAAAACAGCGATTGGGGGCCGTTTATCACCCGCAGAGCCAGGGGTTGGTGGAACGCATGAACGGGACACTAAAAAACAAATTGGTTAAGATCTGTCAACACACAGGTTTGAATTGGCTAAATGCTCTCCCATTAGCATTAATGGCGTGTCGTTCGAGCGAAATTCGCGGTCTGCATTTGACACCGCACAAAATGATGTTAGGTCGTTGCATGGTAGTGCCAGGCTTGCGCGCGACAGGTAAAGGTCCAAGTTTGGACATCCTGGACAATGATATGCGCGAGTACGTGAAATACATGTCAAAGATCCACAGAGATATTCTGGTTCATGTCTCCAGTAGACAGGAGCATGAAACCGGGGAGGAGATGAGTAGGCCAAGTACACCTCAGATCATACCGGGCGACTACGTTTATGTTAAAGTATTTGGACGTAAATGGTATGGCGCGCGACGAGAAGGGCCATACAAAGTCGTCCGAGCCACCGAAAGGGCTTTACATGTTGAAGGGTCACCTATGTGGTATCATATTTCGCATTGCGTAAAATCTGTAGATATTGGCTAAGAATGGGAATCTGAACCACTGGCCCTTGAGCAAGAAACGGGGGCGGCGCAACTCCTAAACGAAGGAGAAGATGCGGACGATTATGGGGAGCCAGACAGAGGGCAACACGATTGGCCACCGGTAGGGGATGAGGGATTCCTACAGGAGCCAGACAGAGGAGAAAATTATGAATTGGAACATAATAATTTCTCCTCTGTGGACTTTGATAGTGTACCAAAAGGACCGGAGGGAACCGTGATTAGCACAAGCCCGGAAGGAGATCCTCGGCCGCAACGAGTTATTAGGAAACCGCGGAGGTATACATAGGAAAAAGTGAGGAAAAGCTAATGATAATAGGATCATAAGCGGCCCATGGAGAGAGCATGTATATATTTTTAGATTTTTTGATTTTGAGCTCTCTCCTTTCTTAGAAATGTTTAAATCTAATGCGATGCAATACTCTTTTCTTTCAGAGTTAGCCGCACAATATAGACATGTTTGGTTAAAAAACACATAAGTATAGTGGAATAAACAGAAAAGCTGATAACTGGTGCGATGTTCTTTTTGTATAAAGAAACGGACCTAGACGGATGTCAACTTCAAATAACTGATAATTGTGTCAACTTCAAATAACTGATAATTGTTAATTGTGTGAGTGAAATAACGAGGGTGTTGAAAGCATTGGTACTAACAAAAATTAACTGTGCTTTAGAGATTCTTTAAATATTTGGTTTTTGTGTGATTTTGCTAACAGTTAAAAGGTTAAGGTATTTGTACGATGTACGAACAGTTTGATTGAGAAAATACTAACAAGAATATTGGGGATATATAATCCCCAACCGGGGACCTGTAGTGGATTTTCCCTAGCTCAAACGCATAATGTATTTCCATTGGATCAGGTCTACCACTACGGGTCGTTACTAAATATGGTATGAGCAGTGCACCACACCATTTTAGAAATATCACATATGCAGTGATTGACTATAAGTAGAAATAGGCCTCACAGCAATCAGCAACCCCCAATACCTGATATTGGCTGACAAGGCAATAGGCCTCACAGCAATCAGCAACCCCCAAGACCGATACTGGCTGACAAGGCTGAAGTGGAACAAAAGGGCTGTTTACTCCAACAGTAAACGCCCTGGTGTTACTTCACTGCAGGCGGCATCTGGCTATAGAAAACGATAGGACAGTCACCTAAATTGGGGGTTGTATACAAAGTCCCCTAGCTTCAAAGGAACCAGCCGCTCCTGTTTTGGCATGAGGAGACAGCTGCAAGAAGCCAATTTGATTCAAAGGAACCAGCCGCTCCTGTTTTGGCATGAGGAGACAGCTGCAAGAAGCCAATTTGATAAGAATAACACTAAATTTGGTGAGAATATCTGAATCAGTTAGTAAAAACAGTTATTTGGGTTTACAAAGTATCCCTAGCTTCAAAGGTATAGCAATTAATCTGTTTACAATACTAAACGGATTAAATTAAGACTAAATTGGCCATTATTCAAGATATAAGGTTTAGGTTCAAGGTTCAAGACAAGATGGCTGCGCAGAGGAGATTAGGACCAGGGAGTGACACGTCAGCTAAAATACTCTAGACTGAGTTTGCCGCCATCTAGGGGGGACAGTGGGATAATGCAGGCACAACTTCTTTGCAGGGTATTACTTTCACATGGTGATGGGATACTTACTGTCTGTGGTGCATATTCACATTGTGGTTGTAGTGTGTTGTCACTAATTGGTGGTTTGATTGACACACTGTTTCTTCCTGTTTTTGTTTTCCATGTTATTAAAATGGCCGCCCTTGTAATTGACACAGATGTGGTGATGAGGCACCACGCCCTACAAAGCAGAGCAGAGTGCAGGCTGCAGTGTCTCCCATTTTCACAAGAGATGTCAGCTCACAAGAGTCTCATCTGCTCTCACTGCTTCTATTTTTTGCTGTTTGTTCTATTTTGGCCTTTGTGCCTTAGTTTTGTTATTGACCTTTGGAGTCTGGAACACCCAGCTCTCACCCTTTTGTCCATTTAAATAGCTGTTCCAATAGATATTGTTATTTTTGATAAACTCCTGTCTTATCCTGTGTCCACCACTTTGCATTCAAGGCCTACACAAGCCATACTTTAGGCTTGAATGTAACATGGGGGCTCTAGCCGGTCTTCAAACAGGTGAGTATGCTCTTAATTTATAATTTGATTTGACCACTTATATGCTGTTTAAATATTTAGTTTAGTGGACACCACAAGTAGGTACTTTCATTGTTTTCTGGCTGTGTTTAGCTTCCTGTGTACCACGTAACCCTGGGGCAGTCATTGAAGGGATTAGTACGATATACTTGTCTTGTATTATACAATATACTTGACGGGTATATGGTAGATATGATCTTTGGCTGGTAGCAGGTGTGGTTGAAGAACGCTAGGTCTACAGTGCATTAGCTTTCAGTATAGGTAGGTTAGGGGGCCGGGAAATATAATTAGTGTTAGGACCTGATGTAAGTATTTTTGTTAGATCAGACATGTGGTGCAGGGCTGTACAGTGCGACATATGTGCGACACTGACGTCAGTCTGTGCGATGAATGAATTGACTTCAGTAGCACTGGTGCGATGGCCCGTGGCGCAAGCAAAAAAAAGAAGAAAGTGTGACGGTAAATTGAATGGACCACGGCGCCACGCTATCCACTTGGTACTTGTAGTCTCGTGCGATTAAAAACAATGTCCCGTCTCGCGTAGAGTCCATAATCAAACACCAACTCCCATAATCCCTAGCGAACAATATCCCCGCGAGTTGCGAGCCAATGTACAGTGATGGGGTGACTTCGACAAGATGAAGCGCTTTTTTTAAGGTATTAAATCCAACAAAAGAAGTACAAGATCAAAACCCCAAAACCCCGAGAGGGACCACCGTTAATAGAAACGAGACAAAAGGAGAAGATTAACGATGTACAGATATAACGCAGAGTGGAAAAATTATTTTCCGTGGATATTTTTTAATGAGGAAGCGCAGCTATTATTCTTCTGTCACTGGTGCCGGGAGACTCCGGAAAAGATCCGATCAGAGAATCCCTATGTCGCAGGTAACAATATCCTAAAAAGGGATAACATTAATAAACACAATACGTCCCATCGACACATTCTTGCCCGGGATGCCTTCAACGCTAAACAAACCCCTGAGCGGGCCGGCACCCTCTTGCACTCGCTGAGTAAACAGGCGACCAGAGCGGATGATGCTGATCTCCGTGAGGTAAAGTTTAAGATGAATGTGGCATATTGCATCGCCAAGGAAGAAATGCTGTTCACTAAATTTAAGCCGCTAATTTTACTCTGTAAAAAGAACTCCATCGTATGGCTACTTAAATTCCCCTCCGGGATCAATAAAGTATTAATTATCTATCTATCAATCAATCTATCTATCTATCTAATAATGAGACAATATGCAAATAAGGTAATAATAATAATAATTCATTTTATTTATAAAGCACTTTTCATTCATGCAGAGTTCCTTGTACTTCTGATTAATGCAATAGTGTGTGTGTGTGTGTGTGTGTGGATCTGAAAAAGTGGCCAGCAGACATGATGCTGGAACTGTGACACGTGTGCAGTGCACACACACACACGCACACACACACGCACACACACACACACGAATAATTATAATAATAATAATAATACATTTATTTATTTGGTTCCACAAATATGTACAGGTGTTTGTATGCATTATATCTATTTGTTATGTTGGTTTCTAGGTGTTTCTAGGTTGGTTTCTAGCTTTCCCTGTAATCTGAGTCCACACCAGCGCTGCCTGGTCTCGGACTGCTTCATATCGGTTATATGGTTATGTCCTTGTTTTTTTTGTTTTACATTATGGGCAAATAAAGAAAGAATTTGTCTGTTAAAGTTTGGATTTTGTGTGCCCTGTATGCAAGATGCATGTCCCTTGCCAGTCACATACCTATTTAAGTAATGAACTGCACTACTTGTGGTTGTTTTTAGAGATTTTAGAGACGTTTTATACTCGTGCTACAAGATTTTGGCCTGTGCTACAAAACTATCAACCTCTGTAGCACCAGTGCTATGTGCAAAAAAAGTTAACGTACAGCCCTGATGTGGTGGGCCTAGCAGTCCTTCTTTGGCTGCAGTGTAGGTTTTAGAAGCTATTTGTGAGTCATATCAGATTGTAAGGAGCACCTGTTTGAATTGTTTGGATTTGTTTGTTTGAGTTTGTTTATTAAATGTTGCTTGAGGGTAACACAGGAGGTTTTGCCTCACTTTGTTTGTGTTGCTGAAGAGCGTTTGTTCCATTATTTTTGGGATAAATGTCTACATATATATATGTGACTTCACAGGGTTAGTCTTGTGGGTGGTATGCATTACACAATACAATACACACATGTACAGATGCGGTTACTGTAGCCTGCTCGCTCTGTGCCACCCACACCCCCATTCGCCAACTCATTTTAAATAAAGAGGTCAAGTATACAGTACAATGACCTATCTCAAAATCAGAAATAGATGTCAGATGGAGCTTTATAATGGAATGACCTTCGTCCAGCTTCAGGAAAGCGTAGCGTGCTGACTAGTTAAAACCTGAATTTCAAATTGGACTTCTAAGCTCGAACATATTTGTTTTGGGTACGTTAGGAGGTTGTTTTTAGTTCAGGCAACAGTTCCAAATAGGAGTATGACACTCACACAAACAGTCAGGTTAATTAATACGACCCCCAATAAGAGTCTTCTAATCAAAACCAAGACTTGGGAACCACAGCTCCGTCTGGTAGTTAGAGGGGGGCTTCAATATTATATATATACTATATATATAGGTTGTTTTTTTGGCCAACGAGACTCTTGAGGGTATAGTATAGAATGTCCTAACTTCAAACCTGAGTGGACACCTTTTTACTATTTTAGTGTCCTCTCTAAGTCCTATCTGTAAAATGTTATCGGACAGCTTTTTATTTTTATTTCTTTCTCTCTCTTTTCCTTTGGTGAGTCTCTCGCTGAGCGTGTCTCTCTTCAGTCTCCTGTGCGGTCCAAGTACCCCGTCTCTGCCCGAGAAGAGGACACACAGCTATGGGGCGCAGAGGACCACTGACAAAGTGCTGGCCCAGCTATTCTACTGAACCAGGATTCTGCTCTGCAGTTACAGCTATGACACTGGACAGTTCTCCGTGACCATCAGCCGAGACAAAGATCTGTGAGACGGTTTCCAGCAGACCTGTTCCATCAGGGGTACAACCGAGAACCTGAAGTGGGGGAACCGACTACAGCTGATTACGGGGAAAGTAAGCTGTCCCAGTCTGCTGCAGAGCTAAGCCTATCGGCTGGTGAAAGCGTGCACCCAGCTGATGGGATGCTAAGAACATCAGCTGACAGATGGGTGGTCCAGAGATAGAGATCTAAGAGGCGGCTTCCATCATGCTTTCGACCGGACTCAGTGGGCATGAACTGATGACAAAGATCTAAGCCAGCCGGTCTTGCATCGGAGCCATGGACTGCAGAGGAGGGGGTGTTTGGACCATCGGCCGGGGGAAGGAGGAGAGACCGTTCCGGGATTCGTCACAGATGATAAATGAGGCAAGTTTGAACCAAAACACATACAGATATTACGGTATCATCCTAAGAGATATTAGGTAATAATGTACTGAACTTGGTTCAGAATGGAGATGTTTTTGAATATGCTGTACGTTGCAATGGTAAACTTGAGTTATGTGTGATTTCCCTGAGATTATATTTTCATTCTTTGTGAAGAGTCTGCAAATTTTGTTTTTGTTTCTTGCTGTTAATCTGTTTTCGCTAAAGAGTTTTGTGAGAATGTTTTTGTTTTGAATAAGGGGAAATAATCTTTTTGGCAAAATACTCTCCTGTTTTTTTTTGTGATTTCTATTTTTCAGCTTGGTGATTAGAGGGAATATGGTGCAGCTGTTCCGGCCTTGACAAAACCAGAGGCTGGACTGTACTATTGAGTCCTCCGACCACGTCTGGACATTTGCAAAGAGACGCTAATGATGGTTGGCTGTTATGGCAACTTCTCTTTTGCACGTGACACGGGGTCTATGCAGAGGACCTTTTGTTTTTTAGATAATAAAAATAGTTTTTGCTGAGTTATTATAATTTGTGTTATTTTTGGTTTAATGATGATAATATTTTTTGTTGTCTTTATGAAGTGATAATGATTGTGATTAATTATCAGACGGGGGAACTGTCGTGGAAATATATTATCATGTTCTTATAGATCTGTGTTGAGATATCATGTTATACAGCTTGACTCTCAGTATGACCATGTTGACTGGTTAATGTGTGTATGTCTCTTTAAGAACACTCTGACATCCTCCCAGTCATAACAAAGTTGTTGTTGTTCCCACTGGCTGAGAGCCATTTTTGTTTACCTTCATCATCATATCTGATATTATGTTATGACTGACAACTGTGTATTTAACATATGTCTGAAACAGCGTTCTGGGTCAGTCTATGGCCAGACGCTAGTGGGTTAACATTGTCTCTGACTGTAGACTGTCCTTTCATACGTGGCCACGGTGAAATAAACTTTCTTCTTATTGTTAATAAACTTTCTTCTTATCATTAATAATGACTCAGAATGATTTGTAAACGGCTCATCGTTTAGTCCTTTAATATTTCCCATTACAGTCTCCTATTTGAAATAGATGACAGCTGAAGGCCATTTGGTTAACTGAAGTTTTCTATTTGGGGCTTTAGTCTTGCCTTGTCGGTTTACTCTTTACCCTAAAGATTATCTGTTTTCCCCATAATCACTTACCAAGTACCAAGCCTTGTCCTGTAGACCTGTAAACTGGGAATTTTGATTTTGACAATTTACCATAATCCCTTCTCTGAGGGTTCTAACTCTCATTATGTAACCAGTAAATTCCAATATCAAACATTATATAAACCATAATCCTGTTAATATTTCTATAAAAATTAAACAAATTATAAAAATATATAAAAACCACAATACCATAACCATTTTCTTCTGTACAGTTGTAAACTCATTCTTCACTCTTTCCCCCCACCCTCATTAAACACTTCTAAGTCCCACACGTTATCAGTTATTATTATTGACTCCATGTCTCTTGGAAGGTAATCAGTCAACAATTGGCTTCCAAATTTATCAGCTTTTTTGTTTATGACTATTTTATCCATGTAATTAGCTTCAATGTGTCTATTTTGTGTAATTGACTCTGCAAGAAAAGATTAATACATCACCCCAATAAAAGATTAACAATTCTAATAAAAACGAGGGAGACTTAAACAAGAAACCATATACAATTTTTCTCCCTCGAAAGGACCATCTGAGGTCTATTTACCTTAGCTTCAATCCTGCCAGTTATATATCGTATTTGCTTTCGCGTCCCGCTCTGAGCCTTATGAGATACCCCTTATCTCCTATGATACCTACTGTATCTCCCACGAACAACTACATGCACCCCACCTGTATGGGGCCCCGCCCCCATGGTGGCACCGCCCATATAACCGTGACTCTGGTCACCAAAACACCCTTCCTCTATTTTCGTCCCAGCGTAATGGCTGCGTGCACCATACGATAACTAGCAGGATGAAAAGATTAAGGAAGGTTCGTAATGTTGAGGGCTTACCGGAGGATTGTTTTTCCCTGGATTCTCCGGAGCTTGTTTCGACGACGCATGAGACCTATGCTGGTGGTTCCTTGGCTGACGGCGACGGACCGAGGGGCAGCGTACAAGGTTTGACTAACGGGTCGGCTTGTACAAAGGTGAGGTCTGTGTCAGTAGGCATCGATGTTGGTGTTGGTCGTGCTGTGGAGTATGTTTCGGCACCAGGGCCGGGGCGGCTTGGCGATCGTTCCACTGTAGTGGGCGATGTCCTGGCGATCCTGGAACATGCTGTTAACGCTAATGCTACTACTGCTTTTTCTGCTGACACTGATGTTGACGCTGGAATGTCTAATAATCCCCGCCGCGGGATTCCGCTTTTCCCTCCTCTTGCCAGCTTCATTAATGAAGGTCAGTCGGTGGTGGATGTGGGGGGGTTCGCTGAGCTCTATTTACCTTTTTTACGGGTGAAGGGGCTGACAACGGGGTGCAGGCCGGGGGTACCTTGGCTAAGCAGCCAGGTAGCTTTTTTTCTGTGCCCAGGCGGGGATGAACGACGTTCCGCCCGGCCGATGCTTGATAGCATATCGGCTCGGAGGGTGGCAGTATGGACGAATGAGTGGTATACTGCTGCAGGATGGCATTTAGCGGCGGCCAGTGTTATGGCTCAGCTGGCTACTTTCCTATCCAAGATGGCGTCGGGTTGTAGGTCTTTGGGTCCGACCGACATTGTAAACGTGATTCATGTTTGTGGTGTTATAGAGATCTTGACTCAGTCGCAAGCTATAACTGCGGGGAGGATTCGGATGCTATCGACTTTGGTTGTTAGGCATGCTTGGTTGGAGCAGTCTCCTCTTGGGGAAGAGGATAGGTTTTCTCTCCTCACGACTCCTTTTTCCACAGATAGTCTTTTTGGGCGTTCTGTGGAGGCGCAGGCGGTTATTGATCTGGGTCCTACACCGCCTCACGCTGTGCAGCCAGAGGTGGGAGCACGGTCTCGTCAACGACTGTGGCGAGATCCTCGACAGGCGGCCATGTTTCCCCCGCCAGTGGTGCCCTGGTTGGAGAGTCAACAGGGTATCGCGAGGCCGACAGCCTTGGCGGCCGAGGGATCGGCCATTTTGGGTGATTTCGGGTTTGGTAAACCAACCCGTCGTCATTTTGCCGCGAGCAGCCCGCTCCCCGTTCAATCCGCTCTCTGTTACCCTCAGAAGCGGGGCTCTGAGCGTTCTCCTTTGGCTGCGGGCCGCGAACCTTCATTGAAGCGTATGCGGCCCCATTCTTCGCTTCTCATGGGGGCAGGGGCTGACACCCAGTTGATGGCTGAGCCTGGGTCTGTCCGTGAGAATGTTCCGTCGTCGCGTGGTTCCTACACCGCAGGTTGTGGGTGGGTGGAACCTGGTGTTACAGCTGCCACTAGCTCCAGTGGTCAGCAGGGGGACTCGTGCCTCTTCTGTTGAATGCTCAGCAGGGGTTACCCCGGCTTCGCCCTCGCCAGGCGGGGTATCGCGCTGTTGCCTCCCACTCCCGTCAAACCGTCAGTGGTCTGCAAAGGAGAGGCGAGCGTGATTTGAGTGGTAGCAATATCACTGCAAGGCTTCGGCGTGTAGGAGCCCATGGGGTCCTCATGCCTTGCGTGTCTAGCTGCGGAACAACTCCTCAGAATGCGCTGGAGGGGTGTTCAGGGGGCGAGTGTGTGTCCACAAGTTTGATGACAGCTCCTCCCGTATCAAACCGGCCCTTTCTGTCGGGGTCACCCCTTGGGTGCTTTGCACGACGGGGGGGACCGGGCCAACTATCTACTGTTCCTTGCGGCCCAGCGTCAGTTGCAGAGAACGTTAGAGGCGGGGCTGGTTTTGCAGTTCACACGGCCCCATCCTCCGTTCTCAGGTTTGGTGCCGACCCTATTATTATGGGCCCTGGCCGACGAGATCCGATCTCTGTTGGCGAAGCAGGCCGTCGTTGTGGTCCCGAGCGAGGACGCAATGTCAGGCGTCTACTCCCGTTATTTTCTGGTGCCCAAGAAAACAGGGGGGGTCAGACCTATACTGGATCTGTCCGCGTTCAATCGGTTGATTGTAGCGAGACCGTTCAGAATGTTGACCGTCAAACTCCTTCTGCTTGCTGTCAGAAGGGGAGACTGGTTCACCTCCATAGACCTGAAGGATGCGTATTTTCACATTCCTATTTTCCCTCCTCACAGGAAGTTCCTACGGTTCCTGTTTCAGGGCGTAGCGTACGAGTACCACAGAATGCCGTTCGGTTATTCTCTGGCTCCCCGCACATTCACCAAGTGCGTGGCGGCTGCTCTGGGGCCTTTACGTCATCGGGGGATACGAGTCCTATTCTATCTCGACGACATTTTAATCCTCAGCCGTTCAGAGGAGGTTGCCAGGTCTCATACTCGGCTAGTGGTGGAATTCCTCACCAGCCTGGGTTTTTCTGTGAATTGGAAGACGAGTACACCTCTTCCCAGTCAACAGGTGGAGTACTTGGGCTTGACATTGAGGTCGAGACCCATGCTTGCGACCCTCTCGGAGCAGCGTCGGGAGGATCTCCGTCGCGCGCTCGAGGGTCTCCGTCTGGGAGGGACGGTTACGGCGCTGCAGGTGATGCGTCTGCTGGGCCTTATGTCAGCTGCTCACGCGGTGGTTCCTCTTGGCCTCCTCTTTATGAGGAGGATACAGAGGTGGTTTCTCTCTTTGAGAATAGATCCGGTAAGGGGCAAAGGGAAATGGTTGACGGTTCCTTTTTCGATATGGGGAGATCTCGCCCATTGGAAGAGGCTGGGTATCCTCACCATTGGGGTCCCCATGGGCAGCAGGGGCTCACACGTCACGGTCTTCACCGACGCCTCTCTCACAGGTTGGGGAGGGATGTGTCGGACCCATGCAGTGGGGGGCAGCTGGACAGGTCATGCTGGCCCGGCTACCCTGCATATCAATGTGTTGGAGTTGAAGGCGGTTTTTCTGGTCCTCAAACGGCTCCACCACCTGGTGGTAGGCAGGCACGTTTTGGTCAGGACGGACAATGTGGCGGCGGCGGCGTATATCAACAGGCAGGGTGGGACTTGTTCCGCCCGCCTGCTCTGGGCGGCACGCAAACTGTTGCTATGGACATCCCGCAGGCTGCTCAGTCTGAGGGCGCTCCACGTTCCTGGTACGGAGAACGTGGGGGCGGATATAATGTCTCGGGCGGTCTTCGTCGCGACGAGTGGGAACTCCGCCCCGACATAGTCAGACGGATCTGGGATCGGTTCGGGGAGGCCTCGGTGGATCTGTTTGCGTGCCGACGTTCTCACAAGTGCCCCTTGTGGTTCTCGCTCAGTCGAGCAGATCATCCCCCCTTGGGGGTGGATGCCTTCTAGACCTTTCCGTGGCCGCCCGGTCTTCTGTACGCCTTCCCTCCAGTACAGCTGTTGAGTCAGCTGTTGGAGCGGATACGGAGGGAGCGCAGGACGGTGATCCTGGTTGCGCCGGACCGGGGCACGTCAGTGTGGTTCCCGGTCTTAATTCAGCTTCTGGTCGCTCCTCCTTGGGTCATTCCGTGGTCAGCGACGGCCCTCTCACAGCACAACGGAGTGTTTTTCCAGCCTCCGGTGTTGGGTCAACGCCTGGTGGTGTGGCTGGTGGGAGGGTGAGTCTGGAGAGGATGGATCCCTCGGTGGTTGATACCATCCGGTGTGCGCATGCTCCCTCCACTGTCGCGGTTTACGCGGGCAGGTGGCGTGCGTTCCAAGAGTGGTGTAAGGGGGGGGGCTGGGACCCAGTCTCCTGCCCCCTGGATGCTGTTCTGAGTTATCTCCAGTCTCTTCTTGGTAGGCTGTCGGCTTCGACGGTGAGGGTATATGCGGCAGCTATATCCTCCTATCATGAGGGTTTTGAGGGGACTGTTTTGTTCAGCCACCCTCTTGTGAAGCGTTTCCTGCTTGGCGCTCGACGCGTTAAGCCGGTGCAACGCTCCTTGGCTCCGACTTGGGATCTTCAGTTGGTCCTCGGTCGGTTGTCCTTGGCCCCGTTTGAGCCTCTCGAGCAGGCGCCTTTGGGACAGCTGTCCTTCAAGACTGCGTTCCTACTGGCTGTCACTTCCGCTAAACGCGTAGGTGAGCTCTGTGCTCTCTCGGTACGTCCAGAGTGCCTGTCTTTTCGGACCGATTGCGGTGCCACTCTGCGACCTAATCCTGCTTTCGTGCCTAAGAATACGGGAGTTCCTTCCGCTCCCGGGATATTGTGGTTCAGGCTTTTCATCCTCCTCCTCACGCTAGTGAGTTAGATGCGGGCCTTCACCTGTCATGTCCAGTCCGTGCTTTGGGGATTTACCTCAGCCGTACTCAGGACTTCAGGGTTACCGACCAGCTTTTTGTCTGTTACAGTGGGGCTCGTGTTGGTAAGGCACTGTCGAAGCAGCGCCTGTCCCATTGGTTGTGCGAGGGTATTACCCTCTGCTACACATTGGCTGGGCAGGATCCCCCTGGGGGCATCAGGGCGCACTCCACTCGTGGGGTGGCTGCCTCTGCCGCTCTCCTGGGTGGGGCCTCGGTGGAGGACATCTGTGCTGCGGCTTCATGGTCCTCCCCGGGCCCCTTTGTAAGGTTTTACCTCATGGACATGACCGGGGGTTCTGTCTCCCAGGCGGTTCTGGGGTCTGTGGCCTTTCCTGCTTCCCGTCCTTTGGTCGGGTAGCAGGAGTGTATGGGTATGGGCCACAGTGTGTTGAGTCACACGTGGTTCCGCCTGTACGGTGTGTTCAAGGGGTTCTAGTTCCCTCTTGTTCGCATTCAGGTGGAGTTGACTGCGCCCCCCCTTCATTAGGAAGGATGGGGTGACAGGGCTCGCCGCACCCCTTGATGTGGGCTTACGGGTCCTCAGGGGGTACATTTGTCGGGTCTCGCGTCCGCTCTTCCCCATATCTCATAAGGCTCAGAGCGGGACGTGAAAGCAAATACGATATATAACGATAGGTTATGTAGATAACCTAGTTATATTAGTATTGGCTGAGCGTCCCGCTCTGCGCGGCCCTGAGTTCCCTCTTGAGGGATCTTTTCCTGGGACGGGATTTGGCGAGGAAGGGTGTTTTGGTGACCAGAGTCACGGTTATATGGGCGGTGCCACCATGGGGGCGGGCCCCATACAGGTGGGGTGCATGTAGTTGTTCGTTGGAGATACAGTAGGTATCATAGGGGATAAGGGGTATCTCATAAGGCTCAGAGCGGGACGCTCAGCCAATACTAATATAACTAGGTTATCTACATAACCTATCGTTATCGTTCATCGAAACCTCTGAGGTCTATTGATAACCCTTTGTGGCCGTGGCCTCTTTGTTGAATTTGCGCTAATCGCTATCTCCTCCGGTGTCTCCGGTACCTCTGTCAGTACGCCTTCAAAGTCCACAGAGGAAAAATCATCATGATCTCCTCTGTCTGGCTCCTGCAAAAATCCTTCATTTCCCACAGAGGGACAATCGTGTTGCCCCCTGTCTGGTTCACCATAATCGTCTTCATTTTCCTCTTCGTCTTGCATTTCCTCCTGTTCTTGATCAATGAACAGGGGTTCGGATTCCAATTCTTGCCCATCCTGCAGGGCTTTTACGCAATGCGAAAGATGAAACCACATCGGTGATCCTTTAACCTGTAGAGCCTTTTCCATAGCTCTTACGACCTCATACGGTCCTTCTCGCCGCGCTCCGTACCACTTACGTCTGAACACTTTTACATAAACGTAATCTCCTGGTATTATCTGAGGTATACTCCGCCTATTCTCCTCCTCTTCTGTCTCCTGTTTGCTGGAGACATAATCGAAGATCGCCCCGTGGAGCTTTGACATGTACTTTACGTACTCACGCATCTCATGGTCCAGGATGTCCAAACTCGGACCTTTGCCTGTTGCGCGCAAGCCTGGCACAACCATACATCGGCCAAACAACATTTTGTGCGGTGTTAAACGCAGGCTTTGAATTTCGCTTGAACGACACGCCATTAATGCTAACGGTAGCGCACTTAACCAATTTAGACCTGTGTGTTGACAGATCTTAACCAATTTGTTCTTCAGAACTCCGTTCATGCGTTCTACAGCCCCCTGGCTCTGAGGGTGGTAAACGGACCCAAAACGCTGTTTTACCCCCAGTTGTTGGAGTACTAAACGTACAGTTTTGTCGACAAATTCTTTTCCATTATCACTGCAAATCTTATCAGGAATTCCAAACCGGCTTATCATGTCACGGCATAAGAACTTAGCCACTGAGGCAGCATCCTTATGCTTGGTCGCGCACGCCTCTACCCATCTCGAAAATCGACACACCATGACGAGAATATACCGCTTTTGGCTAATCGGTTTTATCATGTCTACATAGTCAATCACAAGTTCTCTCATGGGGCCATTTGGTGTGGGGATGTGTCCGGGGACACAATCATCCCTCTTCGTGCATTATTCTTCAAACAAATTGCACATCTACTTATCACATGATCAATTTGCTGTAGCAGGTTTGGCGCCCAAAAACCATACTCTTCTATTTTCCTACTCACCTCTCTCCGGTGTGCATGGCAGAAATCAGGCGCCGTTTGGATCAGCAGTCCGACCAGGCCCGTCAGTGCAACCACAAGTCCTTCATGGTTCCGCCACAAACCTGTCCCATCCCTACTAGCCCCTCTTGCTGACCAGAGATTTCTCTCCACCTGACCCGCCTCTTCCTGAAAGGTCAAAACATCTTTGTAAGTAATCTTATCTTCCAGCTCAACCTCGTGTGTGATAACCAATACCTTACCTGCTCTGTCCGCACCTGTCACTCGCTTGGCAGCGTCATCTGCCATGTTGTTACCTCTGGTCACCTTAGACTCATCAGACTGATGGGCAGCACATTTTATGATCGCAATTTGTTTGGGTTTCATTATTGCTCCTAACAAATTGGTTATCTGACTACAGTGACGTATGGCGGTACCATCTGCTCTCAATTCTGCCAACTGAGCTGAACAGGGTTGTGTCAAGGCTTCGGCCTTCTCTATGACAAACCCATCACCTTGTGATTTCACTACAGAGTAACCTGCTTTTAGGTCCTCTCCAACTCTGTAACATGAGCCGTCTGTCCATAGTTCCAAATCAGGACTGCTAAACGGAAAAGCCTGCAAGTCAGCTCTAAGTCTGGAGTACCTCTCGGCTTCAGCCACGCAGTCGTGAGGGTCTCCATCCTCAGGCTTAGGAAGGGTCTGCGCTGGGTTCACCGTGGAACACCTAGTCAAAGTAACATCTTCCTGTTCCAAAATCCTGTAATAATTCTTAAGACGGGGTATCGTTAGTGCAGATTTACCAGATTCCAACACATTTTTGACTGCATGTGCTACCATAATATTTACTGGATACCCCATCATGATACTTGCAGCTTTTTCGTACATCAAGAAGACCCCGGTGCAATCTCGGTAGCACGGAGGCATTCCCATTTCCACCTCTGAGTAGGCGACGGAGTAGTATCCTATTGGTTGTGGATGGATCCCCACCCCGGTGTTTTGGGCCAACACCGCGCATGCATACCTCTGATCTGAAGAGGAAGAGACATAGAGTATGAATTGCTTTGTATAATCAGGCAAAGCCAGGGCAGGGGCAGCTAACATACGGGTCTTTATGGTTTCAAATGCCCGCAGGCCCTCCTCAGTCCATGTTAATTTAGCACTCAACTTATCGTTTCCGCACACTTTTATCATGGCTCTTAAGGGCCCTACTAGCTCTGTGTAGTTCTCCACCCAAGTGGAACTATACCCCACAATCCCGAGAAAAGCCATCATGTGACGTACAGTCACTGGTTTGGGAGCTTTCTTAATAGTCACCAAATGTTCCTCTGAAATAGCCCGATGGCCCTGTGAAATTAATTGACCTAGATATGTCACCTTAGGTTGACAATATTGCAATTTTTTCAAAGACACCTTGTGGCCCTTCTCTGCTAACAGCTGCAACAATTTAACAGATTCCTTATGACATGTTGTCTGATCATCGGCACATAAAATAATGTCATCCATATACTGAATGACTCTGGACTTCAATATCAGGTCTAAACCATCTAGATCTTCTCTTAAGATTTTGTTAAATATGTGTGGAGAATGCTTTAATCCCTGGGGGATCCTAGTGTACTCATAATGCTCATTCTTATAGGTAAAACCAATTTTTTTTGGCACTCCTTGCTCAAGGGTACACTAAAATAAGCACTACACAAATCTATAACCGTAAAATACTCAGCCTGCGGTAGGATGAATGTCAGCAGTGTGTGGGGATCTGGGACATCAGCGGGATAGACAATTAAAACCTCATTGACCGCCCTCAAGTCGTGTACCAACCGGTACGAGGTGTCAGGTTTCTCCACTGGAAGCAACGGCGTGTTGCTCCTGGGGTTATTCATTTTCTGTAGTACTCCCCCTTTCAGAAGTCCTCTGATCTGTGGCTCGATTCCAGCCACCACTTTTTCCTTCAGTGGGTACTGACTTTCCCAGGGCAGGGTTGCTCCTGGTCTAAGCTCCACCCTCACTGGTTGAGCAGATTTGATCAGTCCGATGTCAGTGCTATGTTTCGACCACAACACTTCTGGCATGGCCCCCATCATCTCCTCCTGGAGGCTCAATTTCTGGGGGATTTCTTCCACTGTCTCCTGTGACAGCTGCACCGTTTGGGGACGTCCCATCCCTGTGCCTTGAATCATTATCTTGACAAACCGCTTGTCCGGGCTTATCCATATGAGTCGGTTCTCCTTCGTCTGTTCGAAATCCATTTCTTCTGCCTCTCTCATCATCCCTCCGATGTGTTGTTGATCGCACGAGTCTGTCACCTTTAGCGTCACGTGGGGAACGCTGCCTGTGATCTCGTGTTCCTTTTGCAGATAGGTGCTCCGTGCAAGCCGTATTGCTGCTCCTTGGGGTCCCATTATAATGCTGGTGGCGTTGAGCTGTACCTCCTCTGGTTGATTTCTCAGCCACTCCTTGGCTTGTGTCTGATCCGCATCTCTATAGTACTGTAGAGTGCAATGGTATGGTGTCTCTGGGTTCTTTGCTTCTGGCATGTTGGCTGTGATGAATGCCTCCCATTCCAACGCTGGCCCGAGCAATTCCTGGCTTAGGTCTCCCAACCAATATACTTCCGGTGGTCGGGTGTCTGTCCTTTGCATCATCTGATAGTAGTGATCCTCCGGGACGTCGATCACACAACCATCAGGCGTGCATAAAATGTTCATCCCCAGCATACCAAGGCCGTCCCTGCCCAGTAAGCCGATGGGTGCGGTGTCGGAGACCAAGATGGAAACAGTCGCTTCTTTGCCTCTGTATTTCAGGGTGACAGGTTCTGTCACTGGGATCAGCTGTTTGATTCCCTCAAATCCAATTGTCCGTACATATCGACCGGACATGGGTAGGTGTGTGGCATCCTTAAGTTGGACTACAGTGAACGCTGCGCCGGTGTCTGCCATCATCCTGACAGATTGATCATTCACCGTTACGTACACTATGGGCTCCTCCCTTAAGTTTGACAATGACAGCTGACACCCCCCCATTGAATTATCTGGGCCCCGTCAGAACGTCTGCTCCAGCCCCCTGGATGGATTTACTGGGCCCATGTCCTGTTGCTGATTCTGATTTTGGGTCTGACCTTGATTCAGATTCTGGGTCTGGCCTTGATTCTGATTCTGGGTCTGGCCTCGATTCGGCCCGTAATACTGATCCTGGAGTCGGCCGTATCCTCCTGTTATTTTCTCGACCCCTGTTGCTGGCTCTCTGGGTTTGCCACCCTTTGTCACAGTTTCTGGCCAGATGTCCTATTTCTCCACAAACTAGCATTCAGCCGAAGACGGGAATCCAGTCGGTCCTCCTCTTTGGCCTCCATTCTGTCCTCTGGGCTGCCAGTTCGCCCCCCTCTGGTACTGTTGTTGTACTGGTGCCGGCCCTCCCTATATTCCGGGCTGTGCTGGTTCCTGGTTGTTCAGTTGTCCACCAGTCCCCATCTCGGCTTTGGGCTGTGCGGCTTGTACCATAGCTTGTAGGTATTCCACTACCTTGGTTGCCTCGACAGGCTGTTGGTACAAGAGCTTTCGCTGGCTAGCCGTTTCTTTTTCCTTGGCCTGTTGCTCCTTCTTCCTGTACAGCTCAACTTGATGGCTTACGTTTTCCATGTACTGGTTTAAGGGAAGACTTCCCAGACATACCACCTCATTCAGTTTTTGTCTCACTTCACTGGAGAGGCCCAGCTGAATTTTTTCTCTGAGCATCGCCTCCCCCATCAGATTGGCTTCTGGGGCTTGGTTAGTCATGTCTCTCCAGGTGGCGTAGGCCTTCGCCACATACTCCCTGGGGTGGGTATCAGGCCCCAAGGTACCAATGTAGATCTTGTCTGGGTGCATCATGGTTGGATAGGTTTCCCGCAGGGCTTGCCACAGTACTCCCCTGTGGGCGGCGAATAGGTCCTGGTCATGTGCTCCTGAAACTATGTACCTCATCATACCAGCCTTGTGTAGTAGTTCTTCCATGGCCGCGACTCCTACTTTGTGAGAGAACAACTGCTTGACATCGCCGACAGCCAGCTGTTGGCCTACCATCAGTTCCTCCAGTTTGGCAATCCACGGAAATGCCCCGTTCTGGAGGGATGGCAATTTCTCCGATACTTGGGTCATATCTGAAGCATTCCAGGGCCTATATTCCAACCCCTGTGGTTTTATTATTACTGGGGCTATGGTGACCGTTTGCTCTCTTGTAGCTGATCTTGTCACTCTTTTCGTTTCGGTCTTTTCCAACTCTTTGATGTTTCCCAGTATTTTGTCACTTTCTTCTTCCAAAGCTTCTCGTGCTATTTCGGCCTGTCTCCAGGTGTGGGTGACCGCTTTGTAGCCCTCGGAAACGGCGTCTTGGTCCCCGTTGTAGACCTGTATCCGTTCCTCCAGCTCGCTTTTTTCCTTGACTATTCCCCTGTGCTTCACTCTTAATTCCTCCAGGGCATCTCTCAGTCTCATCATCTCGCTGCTTTCTTTGTCGACTAGTGGGGAAGAGTAGTTTGGAGCAGATGGTCTACTTTTTGGTGTCCTCACGGAGGCTCCCCTCAGTTCCTCCTCTTGCTCTTGCTCCTCTTCTTTGTCCTTTCTCTTCCACTCTTCCCTTGTAGCGCCCACCTCTGAGTCTTCCTCTAGTTCGTCCTGGTATCTGCCGGCTGAGGGGGTGGGGGATAACGATAGGGGGGGACCTCTCATTGGCTCTCTCTGGCTGTAGTCTCCCCTGTCGCTGAGGTCTCTGACAGCCAAGGGGGGGGAACCTCTCGCTGACTCTCTCTTGTGGTAGTACTCCCAATCGCTGAGGTCGCTACTGTATATATATATTTTCTTAAATCCAGTCCTTTAGCCTGAGTCCTCCCTCCGCCCCCTAGGCGTCCCTGTCCTTCCGCCCCGAGAGATTAGCCTTCTGTGCGGCCAAGAGCGGTGCAGTCCTCCTTTGTTGCTGCGTTTCTTCTAGATATATCTTCGTCGCTCTGGTAGCAGGAGGAGTTCGGGGCTGAGTTGCTCGCTCCCTCCTTTCAATCTCCTCCTCTTGCTCGTCCGTTCCAGGCGTTAGGGTGATTTTTGTCACTGCACTTCCCGACTCTGTCTCACGGCCCCTTTCGTTTGTTATATTATAAAGGCTGTTAATTTCTATCACAGGCAGGATAGGGTATATTGTTTCCCTATTCCTGCTATCATATGGTGGGGGTGCTATAGCTACCTCAGTTCTTACCTGTTCTGCTCTCGGTTGGGGTCCTTGGGTGAGCAGGGCTATCTCAGCTGCGCTTTGGGAGGTGACTATTGTCCTGTCAGGGGCCAGGGGAGTGGTCGTGATTGGGGCTATCTCCTCTATCGGCTTGGCCTCCTCACTGACAGTAGAACTGCCCTTTTCCTCACTCTTCCTTCTCTCAGCTTCCCGAGAGAAGAGTTCTAAAGTGGTTATCTCTTGCATGCATTTTTCCCCTCTTTTCCTCCCCTTACTCCCCTTCCTCCCCTTTCCCTCCTCCGTCTTATAAGTCCTAATTAGAGCATGCAGATCTGCTATTATAGCCAAATCAAAAGAGCCCTCAATAGGCCAACGTTTTGCGATGTGTGGCCATCTTTTGTTCCACTTCTTTGATAACCTAGTGATTTTTGCCAAATAATAAGGATTGTCCTGTGTGAAAGGATTATTTTTAGCAATAATTTGTACCGGATTATCCTCCATCCAACCAATTAGGGTAGTCATCTCTTTATTTGCCACGGTTTCCATTTTCTTATGTGAGTTTCTATTTCTCATTTACCAGAGTTTTAATTCCTATTTTGTTTCCTAGTCTAAGAAATATTTTTCTCTGTTTTTTGAAATGGCAGTAGGCAAGAAAGTGTTTTTTGTATTCCCTGTCTAAATGTAGGTGTCTATTCTTTTGTGACTGCTTGAACAGCCGCTAACGGCACTTGTACACCCTGTCTATTCTTTTCTTTCCCTATTCACTGGTGATCTGTAGTCTTACCTGACTTGTGGTGCCCTTGTCGCCTGGCACAACTGCTGAAAGACAGAGCACAAAATACAACAGTTCTCTTTAATTTCCAACTGGAATTTCACTTTACTCAGTCTTTTCAGTATGAATATATTTTCTATCTAAAAATTCATACCACATCTAATTTTTGAGAGATTTTGTACCAACTGTATGAATAATCTTTTACTTAATTCATACAATTTTCAAACAATGAGAGATATTGTGATTGACAGTGGTGTTTGCGTCTTCGGTGTCTACTCCCTTATTTCCGCTGTTTTGTCAATTCCTCCTTTGTCGAATCTCGGCTCTCCAATGTTCCCCGTGGTTTTACTCCAATTCTGTTCACCTCGAAAATCACAAACATCTAGATTAGAGTCTCAACCCTGATTACACATCTCACTCATTCTTTTGTTTCCATATTTCAATACTATTCCACCCAGCGGACACCTGTCGAATTCAGACACGTGTCCACTAACACCGTTCTCAAGCATATCTGGACATCACTCCCTGCACGCCGCGAGGCCCCACCCTCTGTTTTCTGAAGCGTCCATCACAGACTTCCCACAGAGGCCAGGATATACCTCACCACAGGTACAAGGTAGTCAATGCCCAAACACCCCATCCCGTCATCTAGTCTATCACCCCCAGGAAATCCAATGCCCTGCCGAACGATCATGCATAACCGTACAGACTCAGCACCAGACCCCAGGGACCTAATAATTCATTCATACATAACACACATCACTTTACAATATCCCCAGGCACGTCCCCTATTATCATACCCCTACATACACCCCAAACCCACCACCCATTGACCAAAAATGTCCACCATTTCAGATCACAGAATGGTAGCCAGGGCGTACTCCTGGTATCCTGGCACCAACGGAACGCCCACCTCTGCTCGGCTCCCCATATCATCCACCTCTATCACCATCATCATCGCCATAGCAGGTGCAGCCGAGCAGAGTGACTTCTCTACCGCCGGGCCGGCTGCGCAGAGAGTCCTAAACAGATACCCAAAGCATGCTTTGATCACCGACACACACACGACTAATATCACAAATACCACCACTGCATAGAGTAGGTACTTAACTATCACCCAACCTATATACCCTAGCTGCCCTTGGCCCCAATCTGCCCATGATTCCCCCTGAGACTCATGCAGATCCCTTGTAATGTTCTTCAAATGCTCAATTATGTCCGGCATTATGTCCGGCATGCCCACTTCATCAGCATTCCTGACCAATTAATGCACATGTACCCCCCGAAGCTGCCAACAAAAAATCCATAGCTGCCCTAGTCTGCATTTCCATCAGCCTCAATGACCGTATCTCCTCATTCTCCAGGCTAAACCCCTTCGCCGATGTGGCAGCCATGTCCTCCAATACAACGTATTCCCTACCACAGGGAGGGAGGGAGGGAGAGAGAGAGGGAAGGAGAGGGAGGGAGGGAGAGAGAGAGGGAGGGAGGGAGAGATAGAGAGGGAGGGAGAAAGAGAGGGAAGGAGAGAGAGAGAGAGGGGGGAGAGGGAAAGAGGGAGAGAGGGAGGGAGAGAGAGAGGGAAGGAGAGAGAGAGAGGGAGGGAGGGAGAGCGAGAGAGGGAGGGAGAGAGAGAGAGAGAGGGAGAGAGAGAGAGAGGGAGGGAGGGAGAGAGAGAGAGAGGAAAATAGAGAGGGAAGGAGAGAGAGAGGGAGGGAGGGAGAGCGAGGGAGAGTGAGAGAGAGAGGGGGATGGAGGGAGGGAGGGAGGGAGAGAGAGAGAGCGAGAGGAAAAGAGAGAGGGAAGGAGAGAGAGAGAGGGAGGGAGGGAGAGCGAGGGAGGGAGAGCGAGAGAGGGAGGGAGAGAGAGAGAGAGGGAGAGAGAGGGAGAGGGAGGGAGGGAGAGAGAGAGAGGAAAAAAGAGAGGGAAGGAGAGAGAGAGAGGGAGGGAGGGAGAGCGAGGGAGAGCGAGAGAGAGAGAGGGACGGAGGGAGGGAGAGAGAGAGAGAGGAAAAGAGAGAGGGAAGGAGAGAGAGAGAGGGAGGGAGAGCGAGGGAGGGAGAGCGAGAGAGGGAGGGAGAGAGAGAGAGAGAGGAAAAGAGGGAGGGAGAGAGAGAGTGCGAGGGATAAAGAGAGGAAAAAAAGAAAAAGAGAGAGGGAAGGAACATAAGAGGCAACATCGCCCTCTGCTGTAACGTTCGAACATCACACCTATTGCCCTACAATACCCACAACAATACCCTACAATACCTACAACAAGTGCGTCATCATGCAGCAAACCACCACGCGACGTCAAACCGATGTGCTTACTCAATAAGAAACCACAACCCCCAGAATCCCTTCATACCGGAAGTTGCTCTCCGCTTCTCTCTAAGGTCTCGTAGTCAGCCACCAAGAGTAGCATCACGCGAGACTTCGTCACGGGAGTTACGTCATGTTTACAAACACGAGAGGTCTCGTCGCCAGCCACCAAGAGTAGCATCACGCGAGACTTCGTCACGGGAATTACATTCTGTTTACAAAAATAACCCATTCACTCCTCTCATCCCTAACCATTAATCCATTCAATAAACACGTTATATCACATCACCACAGTTACTTTCAACCCTTTCATTCAGCAACATTAGCATTGGGTAGCCTTGTTTAGCATGTAGCATCGCTAGGTAGCCTTAGCCACCAGCCATGCTACACCCTCCGTCATCCATAACAGTAGTCGCATTAGCTACATTAGCTTCCAGTATCGCTCGTTAGCTTGCAGCTTAGTTAGCATTTAACAGCCAGCCTAGCTTAGCATTTAGCTACGAGCTTAAACGGCAGTCTATTCCGTTCACCGAGCATTATAGCAGTCTGCGACGTCAGCGTTATGACGATGTCAACCCTTAACAGAACTTTGATCCAATGTATGCGCCATAGTTTTTTCTTCTCTCATAACTATTCAAAAAGAAAAAGCTAAGTCATAATGTCTACGTCGGAGAGTAGACCCACTCTTCACCAGCGGTTCTCCAGTCGTGCGTGCTGGTGCGGGGCTGCTGCCACTTTCGTGGTTGCCAGCCCAGCCCAGGAGACAGCCGATGGGTAGTTTGCCTCTCCGAGGAGCCGGTGAATCGGTGTCGTCGCCCCGGCAGTGGCCTGATCCCGACTCTGGTTCCAGGGAATCGTCCGTTGATGAACGGCCGGTTCTTTTGGTTCCGGAGGATTTGCGACGCAAACTTTTCGCGTCTGCCCGTTCACGTCGCAAGATGGTGTCCTGCAGACGCGAACAGCCTGGGTTTGGGGAATTGCTGGAAACCAGCGAGGATGCGTCGGTCTCTGCATGCCCGATGGAAGCTGAGGATTACATGGAAGAGTCGGACGGATTCTTGTTTGAAGGCCCTGTGGAGGCGAATATCCCTCCCGTCCAGGAAACACCGGAGGGGGGAGAAATGTCTCCTTGGGGCGCCTTGTTCGAGGATGTCGGGGAACCACCTCGGCCTCATCGGCAGGATGCCCTGCTATCAGCCACATCAGACTGTGGCTCCTCAACCGGTCGAAGCCTGCTGCATGTGAGGGATGTGGGTTCGGTGGAGGAAAGTCAGCAGGGGGAACTGCAGGCTTTGTTTCCCGAGCTCATGGCGGTAGCTGCCGCTGCAAACGGCGTGCCGCTGCCGCAGCCATTGCCTGCTCCTGCCCCCGATGATCTCATAGGTCATCTCTGGCAGCATCGCCCGGTGAGAGGGGTGGACGTTGTCTACCCATTTTTCCCCTCAATGGGGGCCTATGTTCGTCGGGGCCAGGCGGTGTCTCACATCATGGGACTTACCCCCGCCTACGTACCAGTTACGCGGGTGTCGGGGTTGGTCGAAGGTATGAGAGAGGGCGTGCCACGGCTTGATAGGCCGATGGCCGCTCTCCTCTGTCCGGATGTGGTGTGGGAGCCATTATGCAAGCCGTTTCTCCATGGAAGATCGGCTAGGCGATTGGCATATTGGGGTGACCAGTCATTTATCGCTGGTACACAGTCGCTGGCTGCGGCTTCTAACATCGCGCAGCTGGCTAGATTTGTATCGGGGATAATGACGGGCGGCACGGATCTGACCGAGGTAAAATGCTATCAGATCACCCAGGCGGCAGGAGCTGTCCTGCATCTTACCCAGGTGCAGGCCATAGCCTCGGGGAAAATGCGCGCCCTGGCCACCCTGACCCAGCGCCACATTTGGCTGGAGCAGGCTCGAGTGCCAGAGAAGAAGAGAGCCCCTCTTCTGACGGCCAACCTCTCCGATGCTGGACTATTCGGGAAGGCCCTGCAGCTGATGACCTCAACGTGCAGAGAGATGGCAGAGGAGCGATCCGTGCTCCAACCCCATTTTCCACCTCCCGTCCTTGCCGGTGGAGTCAGAAGGCTTCCACGACGTCGAGTTCCCTCCGCCGTGCCTACCACTGCCTCCGCCGCCACTGCTGGCCCCTCCAAGAAGGCCAGGAGGAGAGACGGCAATTCTGCTGCCGCCGGCCCATCCACGACCGGAGGAGACGGTAGGGAACGACGTGACCAGCAGCCGATCTACTACCGTCCCTCCGGGGATTCTCGGGGTGGCAAAACCCGAGCGGCTCGAGGCAGCAGACGCCGCTAAAGTGACTTTTCCCCCTGTGGTCCCCTCTACACCCTCCCCGGCCCCCTCATGATTTTGTGCCATGAAAATAAATAAAAAGTTCCCTAAAAAGGGGACTATATTATTGGCCAAACAAACTGTGTGTTTCTTCAACAATACATATGATGGGGTTGCGAAATGTGAATCTGCATTATTACATTGAGAGATGAGTCATGTTGTGTTACGAGATTAAGCAAGGTCTGCAAGCATACACTCAGTCATAGAAAGGTTCTATTTAGCCTGACGCTCCACATGCAGGTAGAAGCTGGTGGTATGTTCCGTTGCTTGAGCAAAGTAATGTTGATCCACAACACTGTTGTGTTAGTTGCAGTAATACTCGTACACACGCGTTCCACGGCCTGGCCGTTACTCTCTGTCAGTGTTTTGCTATGTCCGACATAGAAAGCGGGTGTAGGATTCACACACACACAACTTGTTTTGTTATAAATCCTGTTCACAGTCTGTGGGTAGCGGGCATTGTATTAGCTTACGCTATACATTGGCATTCTACCGAAGGTCTCAAAATGCTACAGTTGTTTTTGGTGTGTAGGGAAAAAAGGGTTTGTGTGAGGGGGTGCCGAATAAACCCCTCCTTCCCTCTTGGTTTAGGAGATTTTTTTTTCTCATTCTGCTGAGCCAGTCAGGGCCGAGCCGTTCAACGTCTTGGCAGGGGAGGGGGGGGGGGAGGGTTGTCCTGACACGACTCCTATTGCAAACAGGAGTCGTGTACAGGGTTTCCCCCCGTCATAGCATATACGTTGCTATGGCGACGGCTTCCGTGAGTTAAGATCTTTACGTAAGGTTTGTGGTGTTAAAGTGTCGGGTTAGAGCGTAGGGCTTACGGGTCTGCTACGCTCGAATTTATGTGTAAACTTGAGTCAGTTGGTCACGTGACTCACAGTTGACATGTCTTTTTCATAACTACGACTCATGTGGGAAGGCTTCTGGGAAAGTTCGGTCTATACTCTCTGACTAAAGCAGTGACTGGATGTGAAAATGTAAACAGTTTTTACTCCCAGCTGTGCAGTTTGGGTTTATACTGTTGATGCTTCTTCTTTATTATTATAAAGAGTTGGAGTTGGTTGCATCTCACCCCTCTTGTCGTTCCCCTGGGCGCCTTGGGGATTCAATGAAAGGTCTGAATAGCCTATTTATTGATGTGGATATACCCGACGCACACATAGTGCTAGCTCGGGATGTTCTGTTGGACATTAAGCAACTGACTGGCGCGCCTTGGTTGCTTGGGGTTACAACAGCGTTTTTATAGAGCAATTGGGATGGGGGTTTTTCCTCTTCCGATGACCTGTGTGGTTGTCGACGGATTCTTGTTCATATCAGGGGATGATGACGGAATGGATCTGAACATACGTAGAAGGGTCTCACGCCCTGGGGGTGGGCCGCCGGGCGCGGTTCGCACCGAACGTCTGGGTGGCGCCTTCTTTTCATGTTTAAGATCAACACGCATGTCTGCCCCTTCTCCTGGAGTTGGCATGTCGGCGTGGTTAGGGCACGGGACTGGTTCTGGTCACGCTGGTCCGGATCAGTTAAACCCGTTGTCCGCCGGGGATGCAGATCTGCTGTTCTGGTACCCTGAGGGACTTGGGCTTTTTTCAGGGGGAAAAATGCCAGGTCGGTCCGGGTGTCACAGGGTTGAGCGCTATGGAGCCCTTGTTGGGTACATTGTGTTCTACACTGTCGTAATGGCTTACGGCCATGCCAACCTGTACACGCCCGATCTCGTCAGATCTCGGCCGCCACGCAGGTTGGTCTTGGTTAGTACTTGGTTGGGTGACCTCCTGGGAATACCAAGTACGGGGTGCTTGGGGCTGGTTCTCCATTTCTTTCGCTCTTCTCTTACGCATGGCGAAGAGGGGCCTGTTGGGGTGGTCTTTGACCTCCTCTGGGGACCCTGTGCTCCCCGTATCGCCGGGCCCGGTCCGAAGTAATGTTTTCGTTGACCCATAGGCCATGGGTTAACCATGTTGGAAACTGAAACACGGGTACTGCGGTGTACTATTGGGGGGACTGGGCCCGCTCGGCTGTTGGGCCTTTGTCCGAATACGCTGGCGATGTGGGGGGCGGGGTCACTAAGTGACCACCTGGTGGGGTCTTGATGCTGGCATCATGGACTTCTCCGGGCCCCCGTTCCAGGGGGTCCAGTCCCTTTGGTGGGTCTGGGCCTTCCTTCGCGCTCCGCTGCTACGGCCTTGCCACGGGGTTGGGTTTGCCCTTGACCCCGTGATTCTGGGGGCAGTAACGAGGTTGTTCCCTCCGTTCGTTCCCGGGTGGCATGCAGGTTGTGCGTGTGTGTAGTCGTGGGGTCAGGCCACGGTCTACTCACCCTGTGCGTTGAGTCGGGTCCGTCGCCCTCCCGGGAACCTCCAATAGGGGGGGTGCCCTCCATTAGGGGGGGTCGGGGGGGCTCGGTCCTCCCTGATCTGATGGTTGTGGGGGGCCTTCAGCGGGGTGTATTTGTCGGCCGATGGCTCTCGCTCGGCCTCCCTTGTGCATGAGTGACGCCGAGCGAGAGCCATACGATACAGAACGTTGGGTTATGACTATAACCAAGTTCTGTTAGTAGTGGTGACGCTCGGCGTCCGACGCCGCTGCAGCCCTTGATCTCACCTTGTGGTGAAAGCTTGGGAAGGAGGAGAGTAGATGGCCACACACCTGCTTATGAAGGTAAGCTAATGAGGGGTGTGGTCAGACGAATACTGGGATAAAGGTACATTGTGGAATTTTATTCAGTGCGCGTGCACGTGCGAGGACAGTGCATGAGTGACGCCGAGCGTCACCACTACTAACAGAACTTGGTTATAGTCATAACCCAACGTTTTGTTTAGTTTTAAACTGAGTTGATTTAGTCTTTAGATTGTTTTTCTATGGGCAGAATATTCCTGATAATATTCTGTCTCTATTATAACTATTAGATTGGTTTTAACCCTAGTTTACCTCTGTCTCAGAGCAGCCAGAGTCTCTACTGCACATTTCCTTCAGGCTATCTTTTAACTTTATTGTATAGGGTTATAGTATAGGGGAGACGTGAGTCTGACCAAATGCTTCTTCTGGCCAGGCTGCATCATAAAGATTTGAGATCCCTGATTAACTCATCCCCCCAGTGCTTCCTGGTGAGCCAACTGCCAGTGTCAGACTAGTGTCAACAAGACTTTTGACCTGTCACTGTATTTCTAGCCTCCAAACGCTAGTTTATTATTCTAAGTTATTTACCCTCACTTAGTTTCCTGTTCGTTTCTGTTCGTTTCGCCTGGCCACCTGTTTTAAAGATAATAAATGACTCTATACCTTCTCCTTTAGAATGTGCTTTGGCGGGGGAAGGATTTTTACCACAGTGGCCTGTTTTATCTGTTTACCGCTATCTACCCTCAAGGCCTGAACATTCTAAATAGCCTGGTTGGTCTCCTATTTGAAATAGATGAGAGCTGAAGGCCATTTGGTTAACTGAAGTTTTCTATTTGGGGCTTTAGCCTTGCCTTGTCGGTTTACTCTTTACCCTAAAGATTATCTGTTTTCCCCATAATCACTTACCAAGTACCAAGCCTTGTCCTGTAGACCTGTGAAGTATCTCTGGCTTCATTTATACCTATATCTAAGTTCAGTGATCGTATAGTCTTTTTACTCTTTCCTCTGCATTTGTTTGGTATTTCAGATGTTCGGTTCAAGTAAGGAAAGAAGCGGACGAGGTGGTTCAATCAAACGAACTGCGGTGTTTATTTCCATTCCTAAATAAACCACAGCTTATTTCAAAACACAGTAAAAGCTCTTTACTTCAATCTAATCGTCTCTTTGGTATTTCTAATTGTCTCTTTGATGAGGTAGTCGATCCATGCTCGAATCAACTGCGGCCGTCAGAGCGTTCTTCTCTCGTGCTGGGGTGGTATGGTTGTTGTCTAAGGTTCCCATGCCAACACGCGGCTTCTCTCGTGGTTGGTGGTGTGGTTGCCAAAGCAACCTTGGGTCTCCGTGAGTATCAGCGCTCAGGCAGAGAGAGCACTTGTTTTCGTCTCTCCTCGGTGGTAGGCTCTCCTGCTGCGAGGCGAACGTCTGTCATCGTCTGTGTCCATGGCTCTGTGTCTCCATGCTCCAGGATCCTTCTGTGTGGCTCGCCCTCCAGGATTCTCTCCGTCTCCTGTCTCCTCTCCTGTCTCCGGGTCTCCTCTGTCCGTCTCCATCAGCCCTTTTTATGAGAGAGAGATAGAAGACCTTTTCCCTGCCTGTCTAGTGACGTCACTCCCACAATCTGGCTTCCCTATTGGCCAAATTCCTTTTCTAGTAGGAACTTGTCTGTAGTCACATCCTGACACAGCCTTGGTCTGCTGACACAACAGTTTCACAATTAGAATCTGCCGGGCTGTTTTTAGCAGTTTAGTCATTACTTTATTAGGGAATCCGTTTCACTGAGTAACACATCATCATGTTTTCTTGTGACACAATGTATACATAGTCTAGATTGGAGAAACAGACTAGCTCTCAGTGCCCAGACCACAAACCATATCCGTCCTTCAATAGAACACTTTATTTCTTGATTTAATCATTTGACCAATACTGTATAGTTTTTATCTTCTATTGTGACTTCCGTTATTCTAATAGTTTTAAGTTATGTCCACATTGTAACTCATGTTATTTGAACTTTATTTGATTGTTCCATCCTATGGGGGGTATTTTCCTATTCTAAAGTAATCTATTCTCTAGGTGGTGGCTCTATTTTTATCACTAAAGTATTTTGTTCAATATTGACATTAATTAACAAACGATGTCTTTGTATTCGGTTCACTTATTGTCAACTTTTCATGCTGGCTAAACCTTGATCAAATGTAATTTGGTATGACAGATAACTCTTTAGTACATTATTGATTTGCACTGTTTTAACTGGTGGCAATTCTACTGTGATGTGAAATGGAGATTCCAACCGTTTGGTGTCACCTTTCTGACCTCTGTACCTTTAGTCAGCACGCAGCTGCCGTTGTAACCTAGATTGCTTTAGCTTAGTGTAAATATGACCTTTTGATCTCAACTGTTATTTTCAGTTCAGTTCCTGTTCTTCAAAGATAATTATATCCTTCCTCGTCTGTTTGAGATGGCCTTTCCTAAACCCAGCTGCTAACCTCATCCGATAAGGTGTTATTCTGAACCAGTGGAATGTGCCCTAAACGTCATAAACAGTCCTTTGCTTTATCAGCAACCCATCATCTATGATTAGCCCTGACGGCAGATGGTCCTAGAGTTGGCTGAGTGCGGGGTGACTGTCTCTCAACCTCTTTAGCCTAGGGCCACAGAAATAACTCACATGGGGTGTTCAAATGGCCCTTCTATCAATCAGCATTTTGTCTTTATCATTTTGTACACTTTTAGTTGCTTTATTCATGTTTTCATTTAGAAATATACGACAATCCACCCTTAGGGGGTTTAATAACCCACTATACAGCACCAATATGTTCTAAATTAAACATTAATATCATAATTATCATTTTTGCTAATATTTTCTAAAATTTCAAAAAAATCCAAAAATCCAAAATTTAACCCAATCGAACTACCAAACCCATTTTCCTCTGTACAGTTACAAAATTCATCATTTCACCTACCTTTTCATCCTTGCACAGTTATACACATTATCAGTTATAAATACGACATCCAGTCTAGGTCCGTGTCTTTATACAAAAAGAATCATCGTACCATTCTCAGCTTATTTCAATTATGACTATCCATTATCCGTGTAATTAGCTTCAATGTGTCTGTTTTGTGTAATTGACTCTGCAAGAAAAGATTAATACATCACACAAATAAAAGATTAACACTCTAAACATTTGAGGGAAATTCAAACAAGCAACATAAATCATTTCCTCTCCTTGAAAAGACCACTGAGGCCTCAATTACATCCCTGTTAGTTATCCCTATTTCAACCTCCTGAGGCCTTTACTGCTAACTCGTTTTTGACCGTTTTGTTTTCTTCTTGTTGTATTTTTGTGCTAACCACCGCCTCTTCTTTGTTGTATGCAGGTCTCGGTACTGCTCCGATTTTCCACAGAAGGAAACGATTTTCCCTCTGTCCTTTTTGCATTTTGGGTTGTTATTTACAAACACACAATAGATTGGAAACTTTTATTTTCGCAGATACATCTCTACTCATTTTGACAATACATTTTTCTCCAAATTAATTATCTATGTATTTCACAGCTTCTTAAGTTAGCATTCAATCAAATCACCTTTGTCTCATTTCTTTTTGTGCTGTACTGTTTTACTAGATCAAATATCTCAAGTTCAACACAACTACCACTTCCACCCTTGAAAGTGGAATAACCATTATTTCACTATCAATACCTCGTTTCCAGACAGCTCCCTCGGTCCGGACAGTCAGCTCTAGACGAGGCCAATCACCAACAGAACCTATGTGCATGGCAACAAACCACAGTCCCTTTAAACACACATCCCACACACTCCGCCAGCCTTCAACAAGCCGGTGCAGAGTCTCCCATAAGTCAATCATCAAATTCACATGTCTGCACCCTACATGAACACTATTTCGGCCAATTGCGACCAAAAACCTACAGAGCTTACTTATAGACAGAGAAACACGTCTCCCCAACACTTACCATATCCCAAAATGTGACACAACCTCCCAGATTCTACATCTGGACTCTTAATGAGCGGAAAACAAACCATGAACCAGCTCCCGTCCATTCTCAGTTTCCAGCTCATTATCTCAGACTTCCTACCAGTCTCGCTGTGTCACCACCACCTGCTATCCCTGACCGGCGAGAGATCCCTCCCAGCCAGCCAGTTCCTATAAAAAAAGTATCAACCAAAAACAAACAAAATTGCAAATAAACAAAAAAATTGTGAGTGCCTGCATGCTACACACCCATCCAACAGAATCAAACTATCATCTAGAGGCATAAATACCCCCGCAAAAACTAAGACAGCAAAATTAAAAATCCAAAAAGAAATAAAATAAGTAATGAAATAATAATATTGTTGTGTTTTTTTTTTTTCGTTTTTTTTTTAAGTCTCCTTGACCACCCTTGGATCAAGTATGTAATCACTACTATAAATAGTCCTTTGTTTTTAACTCTGTCTAATATTAAATGTTCCATTGTTCCTGTTTAACATCATCAATTTTGTTAGTACGATTAGCCCATGCAATTTTCAGTTACTTCACCCCATCTACAGCCCCAACTTTCCCTGGTTAGTCTTCCAAACCATTTTAGTAACTTGCACACTTAATCAAACCTTATCTATGTATCTTCGTCTCTATCCTTATTCTAATCAGTCTCATTTTCCATTTTAATTTATCAATAACCCTATTTACTCGAGCACTCAAAAGGCTTTGTTTGTGCATTTCCGCTTCGCTCTTATTCAACCTATGGCCTATGCAGACAAAACCTATTTACACCTCCTCTGAAAATGTCCCAACTCTCCACATTTCCAGCAACTCTGATTTCTGTTGGACTCTTGCTTTCTATCGGACTCTTGCTTTCTATTGGACTCTTGCTTTCTATTGGACTCTTGCTGAGCCCGCCACCCTTTGTCACATGACCGAGCGAGATGGCCGATCTCCCCACAATTCCAGCACACAGTCGACGCCGGCCACCCAGGCGGTCCCAGTTTACCACGACTCCCGCAGTCTCTCGGCTGGCATCCCACAGTCCTTGCCAGGTCCACCCCTCTCCTGTCCCCTGGTCGCATGTCCTGTTGCCTGGAGGAGAGAGGGGCATACCTGTCCTTTTCTGCTGCCTCTCCTCGGGCCTTCTCTTGTCGGGAGGGGCCTGGAAACTCACCCCTCCTGCGGTTCTGTTCACCCTGTCGCGGCCCAGTTCCCTGTCCGGGCAACGGAGCACAGGGCACTCTTTGATCACGGCGGCCTAGGTCAGACGCCCGAAGCATGACATCACGAATTGTACCACTCAACAGTACATTCTTTTCAGCCAGTTCTTGCTCCAGTCCCCGCATCTCGTGCGCGGATTGACCAAACGCCCGCTCTGTCTTCCTAAAGTCGCGATGAACCGCCTCATGTCGTTCGAACGCTTCTACAAACGCTCTCTGTCTTTCTGGAGAAAGGCACGTCATCCCCTCCTCTTCCTCCACCCTGGCCCCCGCTGGCTGGCCCCTCGTCACCGGCCCACGCCTCTCATCCCCGCTTTGGTCTCGAGGGACGACTGGACATGGGAAACGGGTGGGCTGTAGAAACTGTTTGTGTATAGTTCCATACCTGCTGTCGGTCTCAGTTCCAGCCATCCGGCCAGAGTGGACTTCGTGGGACTGCTGTAACAACGCCGCTCTTCTCAGTCTCTTTTTCTGTCCCTTGGTTAAACTGCAGTCGCCTGCAATGGACACTCCAGCATGGATCGGTTCTGGTTGGAGTAATACCGTTGCCACTGGTTCTCTCCTCTGTATTGGAACCAAAGTCAACATTTCAAGTTCTTCTATCGCACTGGTCACATGAGAGAAGTCCATCCTATTCCAATCAATCAGATTATCATCACTGGTAAAGTCTATCTGGGAAATGTCTGCAGAGGCTCCCGGCTTTCTCCCACCAATGGCCAGACTACTAAGGCCCTTTTCCATATTTTTTTTTTTTTTTTTTTTTTTAATACTACAGGTTATTGAAACAGACTGATTGTTTACTCTCGTTGTTGTTATTCTATTGTTATTGCATCTAACGCTTCCGTTGTTCCTATCAATGTTCCACTAAGGTGAACTTCCTATGTTACAGTCATTCATTCCACCTTTCAAACTCTCCTGCAATAACCGTTTGAAAAAACAAGTTTCTCCGTCTCTAATACTATTTCTACTTACATGAGTTAAAACCACTCACACTGTCAAACTTTTACTGTGCAGACAAGGATTGATAACTGGCTTATCATTCATACTTATACCAAGGCTCATTACAGCCGTTTCCCCAGTTGGTCATGGAAATCGTTAGAGCTCCTGTCCAGCCGAGCACCTGTGCAGAAAGAAAGCAAAAACATCCAAACTTAACACAGTGGCATTTCCCTGTTATTTCCACTATTCGTTATGCATTGGAAATGTCGGGCAACACTATTCTAATATTTTTAGAGAGATATGGGGCGATTTGTTTGAAAATAACAATACAGCTTATCTTGTTTTTGTCCGTTCCTTCAACAGGAACACCGGAGGTTCCAATCTCTTGTGTTTTCTTTTCACCTGATTCTCTGGGAAAAATAATCATTAGTCCCACGCCTATCAATTGTCTAATAATCTTGGTAAACCTGGTCAGCCATCTGTTCCAATTTCTTTTTGCTTCGATGAATCTGTTCATCCTGATCCTATTTCATACCTTAAACGACCGTTTAGCGTATTAACTAAATGTAATATTACCACTCTTCATACAACATCAATTTCATTCATCTTCACACACACACTTATTCTTACACACAACCACTACCCCCTCACAACACTAAAAAAATCCATTAGTGTTGCCACTGCTTCCAACTACCAATCAGGGAAAACAATAAACTCTTAGTAATTTAGATCACTAAAACCCCGACCGTCATATAGCCCCGCTGGCCATGTTATTAAACTCATGGACACCCGTACTATACCACCGCAATATCCTTCAGATCCTTGAATTCACAAAGAACCGTCAACTCACAGCCCAAAGCGTCCTCCCTTCAGTTTCGAACCTGAATGGATGTTCCTTCCCAAGGAACATCACAACTCATTCCACCATCACCTGCACCCAGACAGGCCAACGCCCATCCGGTACCTACTCCACATACACAATAACAACGCAGTCCAAACAAACCTACAACCCAATAACCCACAACATGCCGCAAAGCTAGGGACGGAGAATCACAGGGAGAAATACAAGGAGAGACAGAGGGGGGCGGAGGGAAGAGAAAAAGGAGGGAGGGACACAGGGATCCAGGGACTGAGGGCAGGAAGGGGGGGGGGGGGGGCTCACAATTCAACATTAACTAAACCCAAAACAGTCTATACTTAATTAGTAGACTACCCCGTATTGCCTGGTCCAGC
The DNA here is from genome assembly GCF_963971535.1 of Notolepis coatsorum. Classification (NCBI taxonomy): domain Eukaryota; kingdom Metazoa; phylum Chordata; class Actinopteri; order Aulopiformes; family Paralepididae; genus Notolepis; species Notolepis coatsorum. Next base: position 127,776,043 of record NC_140177.1, read on the forward strand.
TAACCCACAGGACTTCAAACACTACCCCCATCATCTGCTGCCAACTTTAACTTAAATCAAACCTTAACTTTAATCAGACTAAAAGAGTCCGCATGGAGCTCCTAATATCTAACACCATACTTTAAACCCTACTGCCGGGGCACTACAACCTGAATAAAACACCATGCAACCCTGGCAGCCCAACAGTACCAAGCAGGGAACTAGAGATAAAGGAGGGAGAGAGAGATAGAGGGAGAGAGAGTCATAGAGGGAAGAGAGGGGGGGCTCCAAAATGACCATGCGTATTCTATTTATCCTTATGTAATCCTAATTTAGCAAGTAACACTATATTAATATAACCAATACTCCAAGCCCCCCATAAAGGCAATCCATCCTGAACAAAACTCCCTTTGCGCACCTGTCATTTCACAAAGTCAAGCTGGGAGAGAGGGATGGAGCGGAGGGAGGGAGGGAGGGAGAGAGGGAGGGAGACAGGGAGGGAGAGAGGGAGACAGGGAGGGAGGGAGGGAGGGAGGGAGAGATGAAGGGAGGCAGGGAAGGAGGGAGGGAGGGAGAGATGAAGGGAGGCAGGGAAGGAGGGAAGGAGGGAGAGATGAAGGGAGGCAGGGAAGGAGGGAAGGAGGGAGGGAGGGAGAGAGGCAGGGAGGGAGGGAGGGAGAGAGGGAGGAAGGGGAGAGTGTGAAAGAGGGAGGAAGAGACACGGAGGAAAAAGGGGGGGGGGTTTCACGCAAGTCCCGCACAGCACACACGTCCCACTCCAACTAGTCTCGTCCAACATCGCCCCCTATAGCCCTTCACCGTCCACTGCCTTCAACAAAAGCCCACAGTCCATCTCCCTTGCGCCGACCGACCGTGGCGCGCATGCGCAGACAGACACATACCGTCTACATGTCCCAACACTCATTCACATCAGCAGCCTATAATTCGAATGACATCTAGAAAAGCCACAAAACAAACCCACACATCTAACACATTTCCATCCCACTATCGCCATTATACTTGGCCCATAACAAATACAGATTGATAACAAAACAAGTATATACATTCGTCATCAACAACTGAAAAAACCGATAAAAATAATTACAAATCCCCAAAGATGGTCGCTACTCAAAACCTATAATAACCACAAACTGTTCGCTATTGCCTACTGCACCCCGTTCTCCTGTGAAGGAGAGGTGTAACTATCAAAGAGGCAACACCGCCCTCCGCTGGAACGTTTGTCCATCACCCCATTGCACTACAGCATCCACAACGTCCTGCAGGAGGCGCCCACGCCTCCCCCGCAAGTGCGTCATCACGCAGCACCACACCACTCGACGTCACTCGACGTCCCACCTTAACTACAAAACCACAATCCCCAGAACCCCCTACACCGGAAGTTCCCCGTCCTCGCCTCTCTAAGGTCTCGCGCCAGCCACCAAGAGTAGCAACACGCGATATTCCCCGAGAGTTCAATCATGCTATATTGTTAGCACAGGTAGCTTAGCATCTTAGCTTTGTTAGCTCAGTACTGCTAGCTCCATTAGCTTAGCTTAGCATCCAACATCACTCCTCCCAAACGGCCCATTATCCTGTTGATCCGAGCGGCACAACGCATCGCGACGTTTACACAACCCCTGTTATACCCCGCAACATAACTTTAATCCTATTTAGCCCCCGCTCACAGAACATATATCATTCTTTATTCTAGTACGCTCGCCCGTTTGGCCCCGCCTGGCCGAAATACACAGTATATTAAATCCAACGCTCCACAAGCTTAGACGCCCATCCGCCAAGCAGTGACGTCATCAGCTCCAAAACTCCTGTTTATTTTGATCGCTTCTACATTAAATTTCGACCCCAACACCACCCTTTTGAAAAATTTCAACGAACTTTACACATCATCCCGGTTCCATCACACTTGCCATTCATTCAATTCACTCGATAACGCAACACAGCGGCCACACGCTACTACTGTCGACCCGCGGCTAACGTCGCCCGCTAACCTAGTCTCCATTCACCGGACAGTGTTATGGTCTCTCCGCTGCCGTTTTGGCCACCAGTGTTCTATAATAATACAAAAAATACACTGGCACTCTCTCATAGCTACTAACATTCATCCATTCAAACACATATACTTAGCAAAACAATGTCCCATTCATAAGCATACTATTCATTTGGCCACATTCATCCTAAACGCATTTCCTCGCTCGCCCATTTCACACAATACTCTCCTATGTTCTAATCTCATGCACAGTATCTTCCCTCAAAGTCCTTCATATATCTACTGAGTCCGACTTGCTATACCCCGAGAAACCCACTCCATTCATGTATAGTAGCTCGTGGAGAGTTTTAGTAGCGCCCCTTGTCGGCTTGAATCGGAGTTTTATATGGCCAAATCGTGTGTTCGACCCTACTTTCCATTATTTCCTACTTGTAGAGCCCCTTGTCGGCTTGAATCGGAGTTTTATGTGGTCCATTTGTCACCACAATTTCCATTTCCACTTCACAGTCTCTCTTCCCGCATATCTGTGACTATTCTCCGTTCTACCGCTCCACGCCTACGCCTTCTAGTTAATTACCTATCCCAACCTATCCCCCTAAACTATTATAACTAAATTCAGACATCTATATCCTCTCCTCACTGGTAGTCACCATACTGCTACCCAGACTAATCTTACCACACCTGGCATTGTACCAATCATAGGCATCCTAACCGAACATCCTCTACGCTTCCTTAGTGCAGCGCCGGTGTGTGGCTGAGACCAGAGCCAGGTCGTGAACCCTGGACCCCGGTACTCCTCCAACACCAACATTATCCTGGTCCATTTATATCTCATTTCTACCTAAAGCAACCCCCCATTTGACTGCTCGACCACCGCCAATCTTAAACGCACCATTATTACTTACCTAGTCCCGCTCGCTGTCCCCGGCTGAAGTGGTGACGATTTCAACAGTCGCAGAGGCATCGATGGGAAGAGAACCTCTCTGTGTCCTTGAGAAGTGGCAGCCGTCGTCTTCAACCGGCTGTGGTCGAATACAGCATGGGTCACGGACCAATTGAAGTATCTCTGGCTTCATTTATACCTATATCTAAGTTCAGTGATCGTATAGTCTTTTTACTCTTTCCTCTGCATTTGTTTGGTATTTCAGATGTTCGGTTCAAGTAAGGAAAGAAGCGGACGAGGTGGTTCAATCAAACGAACTGCGGTGTTTATTTCCATTCCTAAATAAACCACAGCTTATTTCAAAACACAGTAAAAGCTCTTTACTTTAATCTAATCGTCTCTTTGGTATTTCTAATTGTCTCTTTGATGAGGTAGTCGATCCATGCTCGAATCAACTGCGGCCGTCAGCGCGTTCTTCTCTCGTGCTGGGGTGGTATGGTTGTTGTCTAAGGTTCCCATGCCAACACGCGGCTTCTCTCGTGGTTGGTGGTGTGGTTGCCAAAGCAACCTTGGGTCTCCGTGAGTATCAGCGCTCAGGCAGAGAGAACACTTGTTTTCGTCTCTCCTCGGTGGTAGGCTCTCCTGCTGCGAGGCGAAGGTCTGTCATCGTCTGTGTCCATGGCTCTGTGTCTCCATGCTCCAGGATCCTTCTGTGTGGCTCGCCCTCCAGGATTCTCTCCGTCTCCTGTCTCCTCTCCTGTCTCCGGGTCTCCTCTGTCCGTCTCCATCAGCCCTTTTTATGAGAGAGAGAGAGAAGACCTTTTCCCTGCCTGTCTAGTGACGTCACTCCCACAATCTGGCTTCCCTATTGGCCAAATTCCTTTTAGCAGGAATTCCAAATTGTGAGTGCCACGTCATCCTAGGTCTTGCGACAACATGTTACACAGCCTGGGTCTGCTGACACTACAGTTTCACAATTAGAATCTGCCGGCTGTTTTAGCAGTTTAGTCATTACTTTATTAGGGAATCCGTTTCACTGAGTAACACATCCTCATGTTTTCTTGTGACACAATGTATACATAGTCTAGATTGGAGAAACAGACTAGCTCTCAGTGCCCAGACCACAAACCATATCCGTCCTTCAATAGAACACTTTATTTCTTGATTTAATCATTTGACCAATACTGTATAGTTTTTATCTTCTATTGTGACTTCCGTTATTCTAATAGTTTTAAGTTATGTCCACATTGTAACTCATGTTATTTGAACTTTATTTGATTGTTCCATCCTATGGGGGGTATTTTCCTATTCTAAAGTAATCTATTCTCTAGGTGGTGGCTCTATTTTTATCACTAAAGTATTTTGTTCAATATTGACATTAATTAACAAACGATGTCTTTGTATTCGGTTCACTTATTGTCAACTTTTCATGCTGGCTAAACCTTGATCAAATGTAATTTGGTATGACAGATAACTCTTTAGTACATTATTGATTTACACTGTTTTAACTGGTGGCAATTCTACTGTGATGTGAAATGGAGATTCCAACCGTTTGGTGTCACCTTTCTGACCTCTGTACCTTTAGTCAGCACGCAGCTGCCGTTGTAACCTAGATTGCTTTAGCTTAGTGTAAATATGACCTTTTGATCTCAACTGTTATTTTCAGTTCAGTTCCTGTTCTTCAAAGATAATTATATCCTTCCTCGTCTGTTTGAGATGGCCTTTCCTAAAGCCAGCTGCTAACCTCATCCGATAAGGTGTTATTCTGAACCAGTGGAATGTGCCCTAAACGTCATAAACAGTCCTTTGCTTTATCAGCAACCCATCATCTATGATTAGCCCTGACGGCAGATGGTCCTAGAGTTGGCTGAGTGCGGGGTGACTGTCTCTCAACCTCTTTAGCCTAGGGCCACAGAAATAACTCACATGGGGTGTTCAAATGGCCCTTCTATCAATCAGCATTTTGTCTTTATCATTTTGTACACTTTTAGTTGCTTTATTCATGTTTTCATTTAGAAATATACGACACCTGTAAACTGGGAATTTTGATTTTGACAATTTACCACAAGTAAATTGTTATTAAATAGGGGAGAATGCCTGTGCCATTTATGGTGGTTAGTACACGTTTGCTGTGTGTCACGCCACATCCGGATCACATGTGTAATAAGAGGGGCAAATCTTAAGTTGCATTGCTTAATTGATATGTTGGTGTACACTATATCCTGCAGTCTATGTGGTGCCACTATGTTCTCCTCTAATGGTCTGACTGAGAGACTTGTGTGACTTGGAGACTTGTGTGACTGGGAGACTCGTGTGACTTGTGTGACTTGGAGACTTGTGTGACTGGGAGACTTGTGTGACTGGGAGACTTGTGTGACTTGTGTGACTTGGAGACTTGTGTGACTGGGAGACTTGTGTGACTGGGAGACTCATGTGACTTGGAGACTTGTGTGACTGGGAGACTTGTGTGACTGGGATACTTGTGTGACTTGGAGACTTGTGTGATTGGGAGACTCGTGTGACTGGGAGACTTGTGTGACTTGGAGACTTGTGTGACTGGGAGACTTGTGTGACTGGGAGACTTGTGTGACTTGGAGACTTGTGTGACTGGGAGACTCGTGTCACTGGGAGACTTGTGTGACTTGTATGACTTGGAGACTTGTGTGACTGGGAGACTCATGTGACTTGTGTGACTTGGAGACTTGTGTGACTGGGAGACTCATGTGACTGGGAGACTTGTATCACTGGGAGACTCGTGTGACTTGGAGACTTGTGTGACTGGGATACTTGTGTGACTTGTGTGACTTGAAGACTTGTGTGACTGGGAGACTTGTGTGACTTGGAGACTTGTGTGACTGGGAGACTCATGTGACTTGTGTGACTTGTGTGACTGGGAGACTTGTGTGACTGGGAGACTTGTGTGACTGGGAGACTTGTGTGACTGGTAGACTTGTGTGACTTGGAGACTCGTGTGACTGGGAGACTTGTGTGACTGGGAGACTCGTGTGACTTGTGTGACTTAAAAAACTTGTGTGACTAGGACACTTGTGTGACTGGGAGACTTGTGTGTCTGGGAGACTTGTTTGACTGGGAGACTCGTGTGACTTGTGTGACTGGGAGACTTGTGTGACTGGGAGACTCGTGTGACTTGTGTGACTGGGAGACTCGTGTGACTTGTGTGACTGGGAGACATGGTAAATACTAGGGCTGACCCCTATTAGTCGATTAATCGACTAATCGGTCGAAAGGAGCCGTAGTCGACCAGCCAACCTATTAGTCGAATATAAAAAAATAAAAAAAGTTATAATTTTTTTTTATCATTCTTTCCAAAAGAAAAGGGGCCTAGAAGCGTGGCTAACGCTCATGGCACGCATACCAGAAGCTAACTGCCTACGAAAACAGGTACAGAGGCACTGAAAGAGGATTTCACCCACACTAGACTAGACAAATATCAAGATGTATCCATCAATGGACCAATTGCATGCTTTTGCAGAGGACAAGAAGCCTTCAGTCGACTCCTTCAGACATTAAGCACCCCCCACAGCCCAAATGGAATGATACAAAAATATATATATATTAAAAAAAATATATATATTATACTTTATTTATATATTTTTTTTAGCGGACCAATAGCCGACTAACGGCACATTTTGGCCAATCATAGTCGACCATCCAAATCCTTAGTCGGGGACAGCCCTAGTAAATACACAGGTCACAACATGTTTACAGGAACGTTTGGGAGTTGTATTTTGATTGTATTTGGAGTATATTTCCTGACTGTAGTGAACTAGGCTAGATGTCTGCCCCACTTCCAGTGATGATGCTAAGCTAGGCTAACGGTCCAGGCGTTCCCTAAGCCCAATGCATGCAGAGAGATGAAAAAGGTATGTATCTTCTTGTCTAACTCCAGGGAAGATGTTAAATAAGCTAATTTCCCAAAATAATACAATCAAAATACAACTTCCAAACGTTCCTGTAAACATGTTGTGACCTGTGTATTTACCACGTCTCCCAGTCACACAAGTCACACAAGTCTCCCAGTCACACAAGTCACACGAGTCACACAAGTCACATGAGTCTCCCAGTCACACAAGTATCCAAGTCACACAAGTCCCACAAGTCTCCCAGTCACACAAGTCTCCAAGTCACACAAGTCACACGAGTCTCCCAGTCACACAAGTTTCTAAGTCACACAAGTCTCCCAGTCACACAAGTCTCCCAATCACACAAGTCACACGAGTCTCCCAGTCACACAAGTCTCCCAGTCACACGAGTCTCCCAGTCACACAAGTCTCCCAGTCACACAAGTCTCCAAGTCACACGAGTCTCCCAGTCACACAAGTCTCCCAGTCACACAAGTCTCCAACTCACACGAGTCTCCAAGTCACACGAGTCTCCCAGTCACACAAGTCTCCCAGTCACACAAGACTCCAAGTCACAAGTCCTGACTGTAGCTAGATGTCTGCCCCACTTCCAGTAATGAAGCTAAGCTAGGCTAACGGTCCAGGCGTTCCCTAAACCCAATGCATGCAGAGAGACGAAAAAGGTATGTATCTTCTTGTCTAACTCCAGGGAAGATGTTAAATAAGCTAATTTCCCAAAATGTTGGAGTTTTCCTTTAAAGCAGAACGGAAGAGGAGGAAGTGCCTCTATTAGGCTTTGTGTCCACCGGGGACATTTTCTTCAAGGCGGACTGCTTTTAAAAGCAAAAATATGCATGCTCCGAGCGTTTCCAGAGCGTCTCGCGACTACCGCGGCTCCGCCACTTGCTCGATTTTGATTGTCGGTCGAAAAAAGTTACCTTGATCAGCGGCGCTCCTCTCCAAAAGTTGAACTAGTTTCAACTTTAGGCGCTGGGAGCGCTCCACCTAAAAACGCTAGCCGCCGAGAGTGCTAAAACGCGAGGCGCAGCGCTGGGAAAAGGAGCGCGCCTGTCGCGTCTGTAGCATAGAAATTAATGACAGAAAGGAGCTGACAACTCATAAAACATCCCTGGTCGACACTGGCCCTTAGCAGGCTACCTCGCTGATGTTTTGCAAAACAAACGAGATAGTAGCAAAAACAGTGTAGTGACACAAACATTCAAGGTTATATACACTTGAATATATACACTACCCAGACACTGGACATATGTTTTGAGGGCACGCAGGTGTGGGCTATTGTGGATATCCTGAAGAACGTTCTCAGTCAACCGAGGCCCAGTTAATAATAAGGTTTATTAACTAGACAGATAGAAATACACAGATAGTATTTAGAGAGAATGGCTGAGGCTCTCGCCCCAGGTGATCAGCTGAAATGACCCAGGTAGAGATCCCGAATGCTGTCGGGAGGAGCCCTATATAGTGAACAGGGGGAGGAGGGGGTCGGGTGGGCCGGGGGACACAGGATAGGGGACAAAGGGGAGGGGAGGGGGATGTCTTTACATGGGAGTTGAGGAATCAATATATTATTCCACGTTTTTCTCTTCATAATGTGGGTGAGATTAATATAATATACCAGGATTATTTGGAACAAGCAAAATATTGAAAAGTGAATAGACATGGTAAAAGAATGAGATCGCTGTAATCCATCGGTTATCAGATAATGAATGAATAGAACACAAATAAAATAATTAAAATGTTGGCCAATGTGATCTGTTGGTTTACCGGATTAATGCATGAAATTCAATTAAAATCCTTGATCTGGTGGTTGGATTCTCCTTGGCTGCTCTCGTCCTGGCATTGTTGAGGTGGTCCTTTGCCTTTTTCCTCTCCTCCATGCTGTCCAATGTTCTTTGGGTGATCCACAGCCAAGGAGAAGCACACAAAGGAATACAACAGGATACATAAAGAAATAAAGAAAAAGGTCAGGGCGGACAAGAGATGCTACTATGAAGAGCTTGCTACACAAGCAGAAGAAGCAGCGGGACAGAGAAACATGAGAGAGGTATACAACATCACCAGGAAGCTCTCGGGGAGAAGGATGAAATCAGAGAAGCCCATAAAAGACAAGGCAGGAAACACACTATCCACAAAGGAAGAACAAACAAGGAGATGGGTAGAACATTTCACAGAGCTGCTCAACAGAGCACCAGCGAGCATCCCAGCAGATATACAAGCAGCAACAGACACACTCCCACTGAAAATGACCCCCCCAACAAAAGAAGAAACTAGGAAAGCAATATCAAGAGATGGGCAATAATTGAGAGATGGGAAAGCAGCAGGACCAGACACCATTCCGAGTGAAGCATTCAAGACCGACATCATTACAAGCATCAAAGCACTCCATCCCCTCATGAGGAAAATTTGGCAAGAAGAAAGGATACCCAAAGATTGGAAAGAAGGCTACATAGTGAAGATACCAAAGAAAGGGGACCTTGCACTATGCAAGAACTACCGGGGGATCACGCTACTTTCAACTGCCAGCAAAGTCTTCAACCGGATAATTCTAGATAGGATGAAGACTGCCGTTGACATGCTCCTCAGAGACCATCAAGCAGGATTCCGGAAAGAAAGGTCATGCATAGACCAGATCGCCACACTGAGGATCATCATCGAACAGTCTCTGGAATGGAACAGCTCCTTATACATCAACTTCATCGATTTCGAACAGGCCTTTGACCGTCTAGATAGGAACAGTCTGTGGCACCTGATGGAGCACTATGGAATCCCACCGAAGTACATCAACATCATCAGAGGATCATATGACGGGATGACAAGTAGGGTACTGCACAGAGGGGAGCCCTCAAACCCGTTCGAGATAAAGACCGGAGTGAGACAAGGCTGCCTGCTGTCACCCTTCTTGTTCCTGCTGGCCATTGATTGGACCATGAAGAAGACAACAGAAGGAGCCAGAAACGGCATCCAGTGGACACTGATGCACCAGCTTGAAGACCTCGATTTTGCAGATGACCTAGCTCTCTTATCACACAGTCACCAGCAAATGCAACAAAAGACAAACAAACTAACAAAAGACAAACAAACAGCCTCAACTCTAGGAATGAAGATCAATAGGGTAAAAACCAAGATTATGAAGATCAACACAAAGTGCTAGCAAAACATTGAACTAGAGGGAGAGGCCATCGAAGAAACTAACTCCTTTACCTACCTTGGGAGCATAGTAGATACAGCGGGTGGCACAGAAGAAGACATCAGAGTGCGAATCGGAAAAGCAAGAACGGCATACAACCTACTTGGTTGAGTATGGAGGTCTCGCGAAATAAAAACCAACACAAAGCTGAGGATCTTTAACTCCAATGTTAAATCAGTCCTCCTGTATGGCGCAGAGACCTGGAAGACAACTGTAGGGCTGAATCAGAAAGTACAGTCCTTCATAAATTCCTGCCTCCGCCACATTCTAAGAGTGAGATGGCCAAATGTCATTACAAATCTGGACCTGTGGGAGCGCACAAAACAACTACCCCCGCCAGAAGAAATAAAGAAGAGAAAGTGGATGTGGATAGGCCATACCCTGAGAAAGGAAGACACAAACATCACCCGGCAAGCCCTACGATGGAACCCACCTGGAAAGAGGAAATGCGGCAGGCCTCGAAACACCTGGCGCCGTTCTTGGGAAGGGGAAATGAAAGAGGCTGGACTGGGATGGCACAACATCGTTCGGGAGGCCAAAAACCGCGCAACATGGAAAGAAATCGTCAGTGGCCTATGCTCCGCAGGGAGTGCAAAGGCTTAAGTCAAGTAAGTCAAGGTGGTTGGCATAACAGTTTAAAATTGAAATATTTACATACGTGATTCATGACTTAATTGACTGGACTGAGGTCTGTGTGTTATTTTGATATCAGAGATGTGGGAATATCACTGTTGTGAAGGGCCAGATTAAACCGAATATATATATTTATTTATATATATATATTTAATTGTATTTGTATATTCTCTAATATTCCCTGATATCCCTTGTATATTCCTTGTACAATATGCATTGAATATCCATTCTAGCCTACTGAACATCCCATAATAGTCTCCATTCTACTATTGGTCGAGACCTTGGTGCCAGGCTGCCATACCCCCCAGACCCAGTTCAAACGTACCGCTCAACATGTACGAACAAGTCCTAGTTCCGCGTAGGAATCTGGCTACCGCACCACTAATGGTACTATTTGTTCATAGTGCGTATATATACTGCGCTACTAAAGTAGGACTTTCTTTTAGTCCAGTTTCTTACCCTCCCATAGAGTGACAGACGTAAAGCCTCCCCGCGACGCCACGTGTGGGAGTAAGGCCAAGTTCGGCCTACCATCGGTATTGAGACATCGTGTATATTAATATTTGAATAGTCATATTTGGCACTATATCGTCGAGTTGGACGTAGTCTATTAAGCTAATAATAGTCTATTCATATGTAGTGCTTCGTGCGGTGAGAATACTATCGTAGTCAGCACCCCCATCGTTTCGGGTAGAACTGGCTGCTTATCCAGGGTGGCCGACCCCATGTGAGGCTGCACCCGAGGAGCCCCAGAGCCGACGAGCGAGTGGACCTGCATACCGGATTATTCTACCGACGACAGCCCGCCTTCCCAGGCACGGATTATGCTTTGTATACAGTGATTATTCTATGGATAAAGACCAACACTGCCGTGTGTTGGAAACCCCCCCCCGGAGAGGACGACAGGTGAGGAGACGCTCTACACGACGAGGTCGCTTCACGTCTCTCCATCGTGGACCGGAGGAAGCCGGCCCACAGAGAGTCCAACTGCTTTCATCTGTGGATCGAGGATCGCTGAGGCACCGAGCCGCACAACCGTGGGTTCTCCCAGGATACCCTCGGCCAGACGGATACAGCCAGACTCTACCCCCCCCCCCCCTTCTCCAGTTGTCTTACAAGCGACCGGAATCCCCCCCTAGTGTATCCAGTTCTATAATCATTAAAGTATCATTGCTATTATTCCTTAAATATTCCAGGTTGTATATTTACCGCCTGCGCCACCAGAGATTGGACGTTCTCTATTGATATACCAACGAATACTCATTTGCCATAAAAGTGCATCCTATTTCAAATCATAAATGTAATTAAGTGATTGCTCTACATACCTTTTGCTATGTATTAATTATTATTAAACGCAGACTTTCGACTTGGTACATTTGTGTTGGATCGTTTCATCTACGTGGGAGTGTTTACCATAATTATTTATGCCTAGTACTGGGTGGCCAGAGTCTAAAGTACAAGAGGTAGTGGTAGTAAGTATCATATCTAACAATACAGTCAGGGAATTGTACCCCTCAGTTACAATTGGTCCTTCGAGCCGGATGGTAATTAGTGTAATATTAATATAGTGTTATTAATATTGAAATGGCCTATGATGAACACTCCACGAAACGATCCTCCTAACCAACGCCCGCAGCGCGAACGACGGCTCCCTCAGTACTTAGAGGCTTACGCTGTCAGTCAACAACCTAGTCTTCTACTAACAGTAAACGCGGTAAAACTAGAAAGTAAAAGTATGTCTAACCCCAACGCCCAGACTACCCCGACCATAGAGGCCCCTACGGGTTCTAATGTAACTGACCAAGCTCACGGTGGGGACCAGTGGGAACCAGACATGACTTCACATCCCGCCAGTACTGAAGAAGTAGTCCCCGATGAGTCCCGGGAGGAATACAACGCTACCGAGAGAGAACTCGGCACGGAAGAAGACGGGGAGAGCACCGTGGAGATAGAGCTCCAAGGCTCCGCAAGGAGTACCCCGAGGGAAGGCTCCCCTATACAACCGCCTTCTCCCAGCGAGGCAGAGAGGACCCTACAGCAGGCCTTCCTCATCAGCCTGAACGCCGCTGCTGAACGCGACCGACTGCAGATCCAGCAGTGGAGCGAAGAAGAGCATATACGTCTAGAAATAAGACGCATTCAGATGGAAGAGAATGTGGCCCGAGACCGAGCAGACAGCCAGCGAGCAGCTGCTGGTGCTCTACGGGACGCAGAGCGCGACAGACAGCAAGCGCAACTAATAGAACAGCTGATCAGACGGACAACACCCTCTCCCTCCGCCAGAGGCTCCAGGAACTCGTCTAGACACACCTCCAGGGCGGCATCCCCTAGCCGAGTAAACAACCCTGAACTTGACCAACAGACGAGGTCTATACCCCCCACAGACCACCTCCCCCCACCGGTCCAAGCGAGACCTAGCAACCGGGAAGGAGCAGCATATCCTGTGGAGAGGCTAAACCAGAGACTACAAGCACTGGATGACCTAACTGAAGACGAAGAGGAAGAGGAGGAGAACCGCGCCCGACGACAGCACAGTACTCTACCGGACCAGGAGGTCCGGTACAGCCCAGGCTATACTCCCGCGGAGCTGCGCTACAGACCCCCGACTCTATACACGGGTGAGCACGACGCACGACCCGCACCGAGGAACAGCACCTGGACAAGCGGGCCATGGTACACTGCCGGTACCAGCCCATACCAAGGAGCGGGAGGAGACTCGCCTAGGAGGCCTCTCCCCCAACGCTCGCCGATGTATCCACAGTCAGCGTCATACATTGGCACGCCTATGGTACCCGACTTCACCCAAGAGAACCGGGCCCAGTATACAGAACTCCGCATGTGTCTGGAGACCATGTTGGTGGATGTATTGGATGAACGCCATAAATACGCCATCCTACTGAAGCACTTAAAGGTACCCCGCGCACATAATATAGCGCTCGCCTACGCGACTTCCACCACCCCATACACAGCAGCGCTGGTAGCATTGGACCAGAGGTATGGGCGCATATGGGATTACGTGATCCAGGAGATCCGACACATCGACCGCTTACCCCCAGCAATAGACAATCGAGCACTGGACGACCTGTCCATCAGAGTGCAGTCCCTGGTAGGGATGTTGGGAGCGCAGAGAGAGAAGGGGAGGCATGAACTTTACGCCAACTCAAATGTGGAAAGGATCTTGGAGAAGCTGCCGCCCGCTCGACAGGAGCGTTTTAGGCGGCAGAGAGACCACCGAGACCCGAATGGCCCCGAACCGAACCTCCTCGATCTAGCAGACTTCCTGGCGAGAGAAGTCAGCAGCCTACGGCTAGATACATTCGGACGGAGCACCCCTGGCTCCAGAGAAGGAACCAGACGACTAAATGATGGAAGAAGATCGGTGACTGTGATGCACCAATCGGAGTCAGTACCGAGCAGCAGGAGCCACAGTACCCCCTCCAGAACGGAGAAGTGGAAGATAGTGTGCCCCTACTGTGAGAAAGAACACTGGCTAGCGCAATGTGACTCCTTCCCCAAGCTGAACGCGGAGGAAGCAAGTCAATGGATAAAGTCCAACAAGCGCTGTTTTCGCTGTGCGCGCTCACACATGGCAGCCGAATGCCGCTTAAAGAAAAGGTGCACCAAGTGCGATGGAGCCCATCTGGACATACTTCACGCCAGTAACAGACGGCGCCCTTCACCCGCACCATCCAGCAGCAAAGCGAGCGTCATGTACATCGATCCCGCCAGCAGCAGTGGAGCCCGAGTACTCCTAAAAGTAGTGCGTGTGACACTAAGCTACCAGAATAAAGTCCTGGACACTTACGCCGTCCTCGATGACGGGTCAGAGAAGACCCTTCTGCTCGCCTCCGCTGCGGCCCAGCTAGGGCTGCGGGGAAGCGAAACCCAAATGACAATTCGGACAATAAGACGAGATTTGAAGACGATAAAGGGCGAGAATGTCTCATTCTCTATCGCAGCAAGCGGCCAGCCTGAGCGACGGTACCAGATTACAGACGCTTTCACCAGCCAAGAAATAGGACTGTCGCGGTACACATACCCCGTCGCCAAGCTGATGGAGAAATATGCACATCTGCGCAAGTTACCGATCCCGCTCATAGACAATGCTATGCCGACCCTGTTGATAGGCTCCGACCATGCAGACCTCATTGTCCCGATAGACCGGGTTCATACCGGACCCCGAGGATGTCCTGCAGCAGTCGAGACCCGTTTGGGATGGACTCTCCAAGGCCCGCTCGCCAAATCTCTCAACCGAAGTACAGCCACTAGATGTCTCCACTCCCGAGTCACAGAGGGAGAAACCGCACTCCTGCAACACGTAGAGCGGCTATGGACCTTGGAACAAATGCCCTTTAAGAACGGAAAGAAAGACATTCGCTCTAAAGATGACATTTACGCCATTCACCTCCTCGAGACAGGGACCAAGAGAGTCCCGGTCAACGGCGTGTTGAGATACGCCACGCCACTCCTGCGGCGAGAAGGAATGCCTACTTTCCACGCCAAGACAGACGCCACAGAACGGTACCTGCTGAACACGGAGCGGCGCTTAGCCAAGAACCCCGCCCAAGAGAGTGTATACCGCGCCGAGATTGAGAAGCTCATCACAGCGGGACACGTCACAAAGATGGACATTAAAGAGGCTGACCAGACCACTGAATCGTGGTACGTGCCTCACCACAAGGTCCATCACAACGGTAAAGACCGCATAGTATTTAACTGCAGCTAACAGATCGGATCCCAAAATCTGAATAAAGAGTTACTGCCCGGTCCCACACTCGGCCCCTCCCTACTCGGCGTTCTACTCCGCTTCCGCCAGGAAAAGGTGGCCATCAGCGGGGACATTAAAGGAATGTTCCTGCAGGTGAGATTAGTAGAGGAGGACAAGCCCCTGTTACGGTTCCTATGGAGAGAGAAGCCAGGAGATGAGCACCCAGCCATCTACCAATGGGAAGTCCTCCCCTTCGGAACGACGTGCAGCCCCTGCTGTGCTACATTTGCACTACAGAAACATGTAGCAGAGGACCCAGCAGCGGACGAAGAGGTCCGACACAGCGTAAAGAACAGCTTCTACGTAGACAACTGTCTACAAAGCCTTTCAACCCAGGAAGAAGCCGAGGCTCTCCTGATTAAACTCCGCGCCTCATTGATCAAAGGTGGCTTTGATCTCAGGCAGTGGGCCAGCAGCGATCCGCAAGTACTGCGCAGCCTCTCCTCCGAGGACAAGGCAGCCAGCAGCGAGACCTGGATGGCTACAATCCCGGGAGAAGCCCAGGAGATGACCCTGGGATTGGTGTGGCGATTCAAAACAGATTCGCTTCACTACAGACACAAGCCCCTGACTACGGAGCAGGGAAGGCCGGCGGCGGCGCCGACCACCAGACGGAGTGTGTACACAACACTCGCCCGACAATATGACCCGCTAGGATGTATTCTACCGTACACCACCAGGGCAAAAATGATTGTACGAGCATTGTGGGACAAGGACCAGGGCTGGGACGACCCCATTCCCGCACACCTTGCATCCACCTGGAGAGAGTGGGAGATGGAGCTCCACTCACTCCCAGGCGTTAATATGCGCCGAAGCTACTTCCCACCCACGGTGAGGCCAGAGACATGTAAAATGGACTTACACGTCTTCAGTGACGCCTCAGAGGTCGCATACGGATCAGTAGCCTACTTGCGGGCCCAAGAAGAGGGGGGAGAGATCTACACAGCATTTGTCCTCGCCCGCTCGAGAATAGCCCCACGCAAGCAACAATCTATCCCACGTCTAGAGCTCTGCGCAGCCCTAGCCGGAGCGCACCTAGCCACGCTCATCCAACGTGAGCTCACCATACCGGTGTCTAGAACAATCCTGTGGTCAGATTCCACGACAGTACTCGCCTGGATCAAATCGGACTCATGCAAGTACAAAGTCTTCGTGGGAGTCACCGAGATTCAAGACTTAACCGAAGAGTTAACCGGAGAAACAGAGTGGCGCTACGTTGATACAAAACAGAACCCAGCTGACGTCATCACCCGGGGAATGCCCCTAGATGACCTCACCCGTCGCAATGTCTACAGTGACGGCCCAGCATTCCTAAAGCTCCCGGAAGGAGAGTGGCCCACGCCTATCCCGAGGGAAGCCAGCGAAAGAGAGCTGAGAGAGAGCTTCCAAGCTATGGGCCCAGAACTTAAGACCCACTTCGCTCCAGCACAGATTGACTTCCAATTCAACCCCCCAAACGCACCCCACTTCGGTGGTACTTGGGAACGGGAAGTGCGTTCCATAAAGACAGCCCTGTACGCAGTACTTGGGGCCCAGACTGTGGCGGAAGAAGTCCTAATGACAGTCCTCACGGAGATTGAGGGAGTATTGAACTCTAAGCCCCTCGGCTACGTCTCCAGCGATGTGGCGGATATCGACCCAGTTACCCCCAACACACTCCTGATGGGGCGGCTAGATCCCGCGTTACCCCAGACAATGTACCGGCCTGAAGAAGCGAACGGCCGACGAATGTGGAGGTACAGCCAAGTATTAGCCGACAAGTTTTGGAGCAGTTTCCTACTGCACTACCTACCGTCTCTACAGACCCGCCAGAAGTGGGTAAAGGAGAGAGACAATTTGACAGAAGGAACAGTCGTCATGATTATTGATCAATCACTGCCCAGAGCTATGTGGCCGGCCGGCCGCGTAAGCAAAGTGATCACCGGTGCCGATGGCAAGGTCCGAGCAGCTGAAGTGCTTGTCCAGGGTCGCACTTACACCCGTCCCGTGGCGAGGCTCATAGAACTGCCCCGACTCCCAGACACAATCGATGATGACCATGACCCTATAACCCTATGACTTTGTGAAGTTGACTGACCCCTACAGCAAACCCTTATGTGTAAATAGACAACGCGATTAATCTGTCTCTGCTTAACTGATTAGGTCTGGGACCAATCAGGGGGTGGCTGTTGTGAAGGGCCAGATTAAACCGAATATATATATTTATTTATATATATATATTTAATTGTATTTGTATATTCTCTAATATTCCCTGATATCCCTTGTATATTCCTTGTACAATATGCATTGAATATCCATTCTAGCCTACTGAACATCCCATAATAGTCTCCATTCTACTATTGGTCGAGACCTTGGTGCCAGGCTGCCATACCCCCCAGACCCAGTTCAAACGTACCGCTCAACATGTACGAACAAGTCCTAGTTCCGCGTAGGAATCTGGCTACCGCACCACTAATGGTACTATTTGTTCATAGTGCGTATATATACTGCGCTACTAAAGTAGGACTTTCTTTTAGTCCAGTTTCTTACCCTCCCATAGAGTGACAGACGTAAAGCCTCCCCGCGACGCCACGTGTGGGAGTAAGGCCAAGTTCGGCCTACCATCGGTATTGAGACATCGTGTATATTAATATTTGAATAGTCATATTTGGCACTATATCGTCGAGTTGGACGTAGTCTATTAAGCTAATAATAGTCTATTCATATGTAGTGCTTCGTGCGGTGAGAATACTATCGTAGTCAGCACCCCCATCGTTTCGGGTAGAACTGGCTGCTTATCCAGGGTGGCCGACCCCATGTGAGGCTGCACCCGAGGAGCCCCAGAGCCGACGAGCGAGTGGACCTGCATACCGGATTATTCTACCGACGACAGCCCGCCTTCCCAGGCACGGATTATGCTTTGTATACAGTGATTATTCTATGGATAAAGACCAACACTGCCGTGTGTTGGAAAACCCCCCCCGGAGAGGACGACAGGTGAGGAGACGCTCTACACGACGAGGTCGCTTCACGTCTCTCCATCGTGGACCGGAGGAAGCCGGCCCACAGAGAGTCCAACTGCTTTCATCTGTGGATCGAGGATCGCTGAGGCACCGAGCCGCACAACCGTGGGTTCTCCCAGGATACCCTCGGCCAGACGGATACAGCCAGACTCTACCCCCCCCCCCCCCTCTCCAGTTGTCTTACAAGCGACCGGAATCCCCCCCTAGTGTATCCAGTTCTATAATCATTAAAGTATCATTGCTATTATTCCTTAAATATTCCAGGTTGTATATTTACCGCCTGCGCCACCAGAGATTGGACGTTCTCTATTGATATACCAACGAATACTCATTTGCCATAAAAGTGCATCCTATTTCAAATCATAAATGTAATTAAGTGATTGCTCTACATACCTTTTGCTATGTATTAATTATTATTAAACGCAGACTTTCGACTTGGTACATTTGTGTTGGATCGTTTCATCTACGTGGGAGTGTTTACCATAATTATTTATGCCTAGTACTGGGTGGCCAGAGTCTAAAGTACAAGAGGTAGTGGTAGTAAGTATTATATCTAACAATACAGTCAGGGAATTGTACCCCTCAGTTACAATCACCCTTTTCTTTTATTAATAATGGTCTGATTTAACCACTCAAATACCTATATCAATGAGTGGTCCTCAACTCTGATATCAAACACCAAACAACATAATCATTAGAAGCTCTAGTTGTGCATATATCTTGGCCTGGCACTTACCTCCAGTCATTCACGTCGTGAATCAGACATTTAAGTGTTAACTATGTGTCTTCATGATAATATCTATGGGAGCTAAAATAATGGTCATACACATACTGTACAAACATAGTAATACCCCGTTAACCTAGTAGTTTATATAAAAACTGACATAAAAGATGATTATGCTAACCGTGTTAACATCACATTCTTATATCATAATTTTCCAGATACATATGAAATTTGTGAAACAGTTCTTGTTTGTGAAGGCATGAATCTGACAGATGTCGCTTCGCTGTTGACAAGATGTTCTTTGCCAGGGGTGCGTCCTTCTGTGGTGGTCTGCTTGTGTGTTGAATGTATCGTACATTCAGTCGATGTTTCTGTGAGTCTGTCGTGTGGCAGCGCCAGACAGTAAGACAGTAATCTAAAAGAAAATACCAATGTGGACAATATGTGCTAGGCCAGTTTTACTGCAAGTGTTAGGCGTTTCTCGTGTGTTCATGTTGCCATCCACTCCTTGTCATTGCGGTACCACTTGATGGAGGGCGAGGGTTTGCCGGTGTAGCGGCCAGTTAGCAGGACGTTCTCTCTTGCACGGATGACAATCTTATCATCAGACTCCACCTTGATGGTCGGGGCTCTAGTTCCCTTCTGCAGGTGATGGGGTTGGTCTGGGTTTGGTCTGCCTTAGCTGCGTTTTGTCCTTTGTCCAATCGGAAAACTGGACGTTCCAACCACTTGACGTGTATCCTCTCACACGACTCTCTGAGGAAAACCAATTTGCATCAACCTCTCCCATCCATTCCTGGTACGTTGATGATCCTCCTTTAGACAATGAGAATTAGTTCCACACAGCCTATCAATGTCTAAACCTTTGTAATGGATATGGTAATTTAGTTGATTAAAATTTCTTTTTTGCCTTAATGAATTTGTCATATAAATCTCATAAAATACTCTAAATGCCAACGTCAGCTTAATGACTATGTGTAGATGTAATTTTAACATTTCCTTCTATGTGTAGCTGTAATTTTAACATTTCCTTCTTGCTCTGTTTATTTGTCTCTGAGAAAGTCTAAAATGTATTCCTATCTTACATCACACTTCACATAACATCATACAACAGCATTTTTCATAATTAATATACACTCCCCCCGTTTAACACCAATTTTCGGTGTTAACTTCATCCGCCATCATCTCATGAGGAAAAATAAACTTCCAGTGATTTATACCACTGAATCCCCGTTCTTAAAGCAGCGTCCCACTACCTGTGTCATAACCCACAGAAGCGAACACCACCCCTATTGAAATCCTTACAGACCCACGATACATCAAAGGCCTGCCATTCGCAGCCTAAAGCATTATCTCTCAGTAGCGACCTGAAAGAGACCCCCTAGGCTCCCCGCAAGGATATCTAAAATCCACACAACTTTCAACCACCTCTGCACCTAAACAGGCCAGCGTCCACACGGCACCCAGATTCCCATCCATAACAACAATACTCCTACCCAAAGAACCCACATACAACATGGCGTAAAGCCTAAGCCCGTTCCCTCAACCGCTACTAACACACGCTCCGCTTACAAAAATAATGCACAAACCTAAGCTAAAAAATTTGAAGATTGGCATTTGGAAAGGAAATAACAATCCCCATTAGGAGAGGGGGGATTAGTAACTTGTTCTAAATACAAAAAATATACACTATGTACCCTTAACCCAGAACTAGAACTAATCCCAGAACTAGAATCAATCTACAGACTATTTAGTATTACTTGATCCAGTATATAAACAGGAAACACTAATAAATAAATAAACAAGTTCACACTATACACCTAAGCCTCATCTCGCACTAGCTTGGTTTAAATCCTATTTAACTGATAGAACACACTGCGTGGTCTATAATGATTTAACATCTGAGACCCTCCCAGTGCAATGTGGTGTCCCACAAGGCTCTGTCCTGGGCCCTTTGCTATTTTCGATTTACATGCTACCCCTCGGCGATATCATACGCAAATTTGGCATAAACTTTCATTTTTACGCTGATGACACCCAATTATATATACCTATTAAGCCAAATGATTCCTCCCAACTACAAAACCTTGAGGCCTGCTTGCTTGCCGTCAAAAAATGGATGTCGCAAAACTTTCTACTCCTTAATGCAGATAAAACTGAGATGTTAATTGTTGGCCCCCCAAACCACAGAGGCCTGTTTCAGGACATCTCCCTCAACTTTGATACCTGTCATGTATCCCAGAGCTCCACCATAAAAAACCTCGGAGTCATTTTTGATTCCTCCCTCTCATTTAATGCACATATAAAAAACGTCACCAAAATTGCATTCTTCCATCTTCGTAATATCGCAAAAATACGCCCCATTTTAACTCTGGCTGATGCTGAAACCCTGATTCATGCTTTTGTCTCATCACGTCTGGACTACTGTAATGCACTTTTTTCAGGCTTACCTAATTCAAGCATCAAAAATCTTCAACTCGTGCAAAATGCGGCTGCACGGATACTAACTAGAACTAGAAAATTTGATCACATCACACCAGTTTTGTCCGCCCTACATTGGCTTCCTATCCAAGCCCGCTCTGACTTTAAAGTGCTACTCCTCACCTACAAAATTTTAAATGGGCTTGCACCGCTCTATCTATCTGATCTCATCTCCCGATACTCGCCCGCTCGTGCTCTGCGCTCACAAAATGCGGGGCTTCTATCGACCCCTAGGGTTAAAAAGAAATCCGCCGGCCACAGAGCCTTTGTCTACCGCGCTCCCTACCTGTGGAACAAATTACCTGCCGTCATCAGGGGCGCCTGCTCTGTCGAAGCTTTTAAATCCCTGCTTAAGACTCATCTTTTCTCTCTCTCCTTCAACCTACCTTGATCTCACCTGGTCGGGGACTGACCTTTAGATTAATCTGTGTAGTTTAGTTATGGTACAGGGTACTACATGGTACCACTGGGTAGTTTACTATAGGGTAGTTTAGTTAGGGTACAGGGTACTACATGGTACCACAGAGTACTACTTGGTACTGCATGGCATTACAGGGTACTACATGGCTTACACAGCTCTACATGGCACTACAGGGTACTACATGGCACCACAGGGTACTACATGGCACTACAGGGTACTACAGGATACTACGGGGTACTACATGGCACTATGGGGTACTATAGGGTACTACATGGCACTACGGGGTACTACATGGCACTACAGGGTACTACATGTCTGCTCCTTTGCAGCACCACAAACATGGGAACTCTCTAACTCTCCCCCCCCCCCCCTCCCCTCCCCCTCCCCCCCCCCCCCCTCTCCCTCCCCCTTCTCTCTGAGTACCCGTCTCCTGGCGCTGACCAAGGTGATGGATGCCTCGGGGTCTTGGCCAAGCTTGTAGTGACTGCTCTACATGCACCTCCGAGGCATTGGATCAGTTATTCACCGCCGTCTGTCCGTGGTCCTGTCAACTGATTAACAGACTGTTAATAGATTAACAGTCAACGCGGTTTCATTGCTGGGTTAAGTACTTCTATTCTATTCACATAATACGCTTACTTCATATATCTACTCCATTCACATATATGCCTACCACTTGTATCTATTGCTATGTCCGCCTACTACAATCTCATGAGCTGTCTAACGCCTGTCCCGTCTCCCTGTCTTCCTATGACTTGCTGTCCTGGAGTGTTGACCGGAGTGTTGGACG